>NW_016157557.1:123155-153496 GCF_001687245.7 Rhagoletis zephyria
AAATTTTACCAACTGTCAGACTTCTAAATTTGAACGTATACTCGGTACAAGCGGGTGGGATGAATGCGCAATAAACAGGTGAAGTAATAAAACAGCTTTCTCGCTTTATTTTCTGGCATTCGGCTATCTTATAGTCACATTTTATAGGCATGTTTTCAAATAAGGCAGTGTCAAAATATTTCTTCTCACTTTAATAATACTTCACCTGGTATAATTCCACCATGAGTGGGGTGCATGCAATAACACCATACGCAATATTTCCCATTACTTGGAAAACATTTCATTGTTTTCCATGTATTTTTTTATCATATAAAATACATGGAAAACTTTGAGCGCTTTGAGCACGCTCGAAATATTTATTGATTAAAGAATCAGGGGTATATTTATTTAGAAAAAGCCTTGTGTACTCCATGTTTAATGTTCTTTTTTTATAAAAGTCTAGCGCAATAACAGGCACCATATTAATCCATACTTCAAACTTTGTACTAAAATTATAAGAATTCAACAAATTTCACCAAAATCTCCCAAAAATGTCAAAACTTTTATTCAGGATTTTTAGAAAAATTGAAAATTTTTTGAAAAAATTCAAGACGTTAGAAAATCGCGCTGATTTTTAAAATATTTTTTTGCTGACGGTACTAGGCATTTGATTACTTATAAAATAAATTGTCAAGCATACTTTATATGGAAGAAAATGCACAACACTGTCAGCCAGAAAAGTTACTAAAAATCAGCGCGATATCCTAGACTATTGAAATTTGCACTCTGACCCACTAAAATTTAATGGGCTATAAAACTGCGTACCTAAAAATCATAGCAAACGTCAAAGCTGTGAAGTTGCGTTTGTTTGTGCTTTCATATAATATCTTATTTTGCAAGAGTTTTAACATTGATTAAAGTGAAAAGTATCAATAAACGTTTGGTGCACAATTTAAAGTTAAGTAAAATATCAAAATTTCTAGTGAATTTGATCAATTTAATTTAACACTATTAATGGTGTGCGCCGAGTCTTTTCTTTCATATAATTATTTTGTGTTTGTGAATTGATTCCGTTTATCCATAATTACAATTGTGTTTGTTGTGCGCATTTATTTTGCTCTGTTTATCATTTCTGCTATTTCGTTCTTGTCACAGCTCTTTGTTTTGTGTTTATTAAGTTTCAAAATACAGTGTATTAAAAACTGTTCGCTTCATAGAATTTAAGCTAATATTTATCATTTTTATCTTTTGCTACAGCGCTTTTAAAACTATTTGCCTTTTTGCTTCTAATATTTTATATAAACCTACAAACATATATATAGATATCATTTCAAAATATGTCATGTATTGACGCCAATTAGTAAGTTAAGAGCGACGCCTATGTGTTATGCTGTCTCTACGATGGGATTGCCTATATAAAATGTGCTGGTTTGAGCGGTAGGGTGTTAGACGCTATTAATGAGGGAAAGGGTCTTCGTTGGTCTTGTCAAAAATGCAGATCAAACGAAGTCGATTTATTTAAATTCTTTAGACAGTCCAGAAATAGTTTTTCTGAAAGGATCTGTCGGCGCTTGTTGAAAGATTTAAGCATTATAAAAAAATGTTTAAGTCTTTCACATGCCTCGAAAACCGACCAAACTCCGAGGAAAGTCGAGAAAATACGCGTAGGCGTGTTATTAATCCACCTGAAAAGATAGTCACTGAATCTACACAGAACAATCCTCCATCTCAGCCCTTAGATCTAATCAATTTTTCTTCTCCATGCTCTCAGGCATTGGAGCCTCCGCTATCTATGTAAAGCCATATCCACTAGGTCTACGTCTAAGATTAATAAAGACAATAAAACTGCTGATCTAACAGTGTTCCCATCGACATCTAAAGCTGCCCTATCTAACATAGATCCTCCGGATAACTCTGAATCGCGTATATCTGAAGTCACTACCGAAAAGTTGGTTATAATTCCTCCGAGAAAATCAATCTTTGTCTCTAGATTCGCTAAAGACACTTCTCCGGATGATATTAAGTCCTACATATTGACTAAGATTAGAACTAAAGATGTATTTATTCGTAAATTTTATTTTAAATACGATCACGATATTTCATTCTGCGAAATTGATGTAGCTGCCAAAGATTTTGATTCACTACTAAATAATTCATTTTGGCGTTTGTTCGCGAGTTTGAGTATAAACCTTACAAAAGTAATAACAACGTAGCTAAAATTTCTAAACTTAATTCTGATTCAAAAAATTAACTCGCAAGTCTAATTTAAGATTTACTATCAAAACGTTAGAGGTTTGAATACGAAATGAACTGACTTATATTTAAAATATTTCGACTGCCATTATAATATTATTTCCTTGACCGAAACATGTCTCAAACCTCATATTTTTACTTCCGAAATTCCTCCAAATGAATATCAAATATACAGGAGCGACCGCGAGGGCAGAATCGGCGGTGGTGTTCTTTTTGCGGTGCATTCGTCGATACCATCCGAGGAAGTTAGTGTTCCTGTCATTGAAGATACCGAATTTAAATGTGGACGTGTACAGGCTGGTAAGAGTTATGTTTGTTCGAGCCGAGCAGTCATGTTTCTCTTCGCTCTCCAATCTTCTTTGATTAACATCATATATGTAGTTATTTATTTGCTAATTATTGGCATGGTGCATATAAATCCATCTGAGGCAGTGACTCGTTTATTAAAATTGGAATTATTTAAGTGAACAAACTTTTGGTAAATCCATTTAATATGCCTTGTATTTGTGGACAGAAAGTTGAGCGCCCTGAATCTAAAGTGTAGTGCACTGAGTTTTTTAATCTCAAATGCGTCGGCATTCATAAGGCTGATCTCGAATACTTGCTGAGCATAGATAAGCCGTTTTCTGTAATGTTTGTTTGGATGTGCGCCGTAAGTCAATTCGTTCTCCTCCACGAGTGACGAGTACCAAAGTAAAAACTCTCATGGAAACGTAATTAAACAACCTACTGTGGCCAATGAGTTTGCCGAAATTAAAGCGGTTAATGCTCGCCTGTTGTCTGCTGTCAGTGCCCTTCATGAAGAAAATAAGTGTTTATTGCAAAAGTCTGACACTCTTCAAGTGGAGATTCGTGAATTGCACACTAAACTTGTTGCTAAAGATGCTACATTGTTTTCCTGCTATCAGAAATCAAGGGTTTGTGTGTTGTTGTTACTAGCTGCCTTGCTCAAAATTCAAATTCGGAAATTGATGAAAACACACAAGTAAAATCGTCATCTTCATGCTCTTTGTCTACTGGTGCTTTTGCTTCGCCCGCTGCTGCTGCTCATAACTCATATAGGGACTCTGTTACGGGCGCGGGGAGTGCTAAACTACCGCCTCGCTCTAATAATTCGGAAATTAACGGAAACAAACAAACAAAATCGTAATTTTCATGCTCTTTGCCTGGTAGTGATATTGCTACGCCTGCTGTTGCTGCTCATAACTCATATAGCGACTCTGTCACTGGCGCGGGGAGCGCCAAACTACCGCCCCGCTCTGCTATTTCGAAAATTAATGAGAACAAACAATTAAAATCATATAATGACACTGTCGCTGGCGTGGGGAGTGCTAAACTGCCGCCTCGCTCTGCTACTGCGGCGCATGCAGTGTCGACCCTATCTTCCCATGTTTCTGCTACAGGCACTAATGTAGTGATTGGGATGCCAACTCAGATGATTGCTGCTATTCCAGTTAATGCTGCTGATTCAACGTCTCACTCTGTGCGAATGTTTATTACAAATCTTTTTTATGCTGCTGCTTCTGCACCTAATCCAGCTATCTATACATCTTCGTATTTGCCGATATCAGCTGCTGCGTCGGCTGAGCTGCCTACTACTCTTTGCTCAACGTCTACTGCACCTTTGTGCGTGCCAACTGGCTCTCCGACTGCTTTGTCTGGTTCTGCCCTGCAAGCAATAAATGCATCAAATGCTTCTGGCGCTCAGACTGGTCGGATTGTTGCTGTCCAAAATGACTGGAATACTGTGCGTCATAAAAAAGGTTCCAAGCAAAAAAATATCATTGGTCGCAATGAAAATGTTGAACTTGATGTCGTTGTTAGAAAGAAGTGGGTGCATGTCTCCTCATTTAAGCCGACCGTCACTGAGGATAGTATAATTTCGTACGTGTCCAAACATTCTGGAATCGACAGCATACAGCTCGCTTGCCATAACCTTGTTAAGGATGCGGATATGAATAATCTACGGATTATTAATTTCAAATTTGGTGTTGAGCCAGCTTTTTATGACCTAGTCCTTAATCCGAATGTTTGGCCGTCGAAGATTAAAGTGAAACCTTTTCGTTTTTTTTTTTTTTTCAAAAAGTAGGAAACTCAGAACCGACAAAATAAGCGTATCACGTAGCTCCTATAAATCAGCGTTTAAAAGTCTAAAAATCTACTTCCAAGACATGTCTAGCATGCGCACAAAATCGAAAGATGTATATTTAGCTACGTCACGTGTTGTGCGTGATGTTTACGTTTTGGTCGAAACTTGGCTCAATAACGATTTCTTTGACGAGGAGTATTTTGATATTTTTGATGAAAACTGGTCACTTAAAAGGCGGTGGTAAGTTCAACGTTTCAATTTTTTAACCAGGGTTCTCTTCTGGATCAATTATGTGTTTGCATTTTTGGCTCCTTTGGCAAACTTTTCATTTGTGTATCTTACATTCCACCTAATAGTTCCGATAGTTTATATAATAATAACGTAGAAAATATAGTTAGTCTCTGCGATAGTAATGATAAATGTAATTTTTGTATTCTAGGAGATTTTAATCTATCAGACATTAGCTGGTCTGATCTACAACAAAAGGGTATCTTGACTCCAACTAAAGTTAATAGAGCTCATGAAATCCATCTATTGGATAGTTTTTTTTTTAGTTTGAATTTTGACCAAATTAATACGGGTTTTAATATGCTGTTTAAAAAACTAGATCTTGTTTTTGTGGATGAAAATTTCATTTGAGATCTTTGTGAATGTGATTCGCCGATCAGTAAGACCGATAAGCCCCATAATCCGCTTAGCTTAACACTTAATTTCTTTGAGGGTATTACAATGGAACCCAAGAAACCGGTGTGTTACAATCTTCGAAATGCAGATTTCTTTGCTTTGGGTTGTACCATCTCTGACATAAACTGGAGTAATCTCCTTCATTCAGAAGATGTTAGTGGGTGTTATGAAACCTTTTTGCAGATAATATCAAATATATTTTCTAATAATCTTTTTATCCTTCCGCCCAGAATTCTCAAATTGCCTTAGTACACCCCGAATCTTAAAAATTAAAATAATAAAAGGAATAAATACCATAAATTGTATAATGCTAATAGAAATGACAATAGTTTGAAATATATATATGTTTCTTTCATGAAACAGTTTAATGTCCTCAAAAAATTTCTTTATAATCAATATATTAAAAGGTTTGAATTTGAGCTAAAAGAAAATCCGAAAGCTTTTTGGAATTTCATTCGCTCTAAAAAAGGTTGTTCAAACATACCGAAATGCATGAATTTTAATAGGAATAGTTCTCAGTCTTTAGCTGATACAGTCGACCTCTTCGCGGATTTCTTCAAATCCAATTCTGTGATGATATATCTGTTAGTATATTCCCTCCTATCTGTCCAGCTCAAAGGCTAGACTTTGGATCGCTCTCCATATCGGAGCTTGACATTATAAATGCAATTTCTGATGATGGTCTTTGTGCATATTTCTTGAAACAGTGCAAGTCTTCCATCTGTGTCCCTTTATGTAAAATCTTTACTCTCTCTCTTTCCACAGATGTTTTTATCTGTCGGTGGAAGGTGGCATCCATCACGCCGATATTTAAATCGGGGTGCCAAAATGATGTATCTAATTATAGGCCTATTTCCAAACTAACGGTTTCCTCTAAGCTGTTTAAAAAAGTGGTAAAGGATAAACTTTCTTTCATTTGTAAAAGTGTAGTGGAGCCCCAGCAACATGGTTTCGTTTGTGGTCGTTCCACAGTCACTAATTTAGCGGTATTTTCGGAATATTATGTCTCAGCATTTAAAAGCGGTTGTCAGGTCGATACAATTTACAATGACTTTCAGAAAGTGTTTGATAAAGTTTCATATGCTATCTTGCTAAATAAACTGCAGTGTATGAGTTTTCATTCTATTTTTCTGTCATGGTTGAAATCTTACCTTACAGATAGAACTCTTCTTGTAGAAATTGAAAATTATAAATCCAAGTCCTTTGTTGCTTCGTCAGGAGTTCCTCAGGGAAGCATCCTAGGCCCTCTTTTATTTATTCTGTTTATTAATGATATCGGCTCTTGCTTCAAGCATTGCAGATATCTTCTTTACGCCGATGATCTCAAATTGATTTGTAAATTAACTTGTCCGTCCGATGTCCTCTATTTGCAGCATGATTTGAATAATTTAATCAGTTGGAGTCTAAATAACTAATAAGTTATCACTCAGTATAAAAAATGCTTCCATATGTCAATGTCTAGATCCCCTTGTAAATTTCCTTCATGCTACACAATTTTTTATCAGAAACCCACTTTGCTCAAAGATTTTGTTGATCTGGTGTTGTCTTTGACTCGTAAATCATGTGGCTACGTGCTCCCAAAGGCGTATAGTAACTTAGCTTTTTACGACGATATGCGAGGGACTTTAGGGACCCTTACACTAGGAAAGTACTCTTTAACTCGTTAGTACGTTCAAAATTAGAGTATGCATCAGTCATTTGGAGTCCTATTTATAGCTGTCATTCTATAAGAATCAAAGAAAATTCCTTCGCTTTGCTCTTCAAACTCTTAATTTTTCCGACCCGCTGTCAGCTAATAAATTTGCAGTCATTAGAAAAAAGAATAATTATGCAGCTCCTTATGTTTCTCTTTGATTTGTTCTGTGGGAACTGAGAACGTCAGCGTTTTTATAAAAAACCGACCGACCTCTAAGAAAACTTTTTTTTTCAAAATAAAAAAACACGTTTCTCTTTTTTTATCACAAATAACAATAATTTGAGGTAGCGTTTATGAATTTCAAAAAAAATAAAAATTTTGAACCACTCTGAGGAGGAGAAGCTCGGCCAAACACTTTACATATGTGTAAGCGCCAATCTATTATTATTATTATATATATATATATAAATATTTGTCGAAATAAGTTTGGAAAGGTCTCGGATCTCGTTTACGTTGGTGATGTTCCGAAGTCCTCTATTAATCGGTATGATCCCCTAGTTTTGCCAGAGGAAGCATACCATCCCGCTCTTGAGTTAAGCTACGAAATCATAAATGCAATACATAAGGGGTATTCTCGAAGTCTTGCACGATGCACGGATTGCACGAAATGCAAAAGTACTATTCCATATTTCGAAGAGTACGAGAGCACCTCAATGCAAAGTGGTAGCAAGCAGCGAAATTATGTATCAAATACAATAACAAGAGACAGCAAAAAAAAAATTCCGCCCAGAATTCTCAAATTGCCTTAGTACACCCCGAATCTTAAAAATTAAAAAAATGAAAGGAATAAATACCATAAATTGTATAATGCTAATAGACATGACAATAGTTTGAAATATATATATGTTTCTTTCATGAAACAGTTTAATGTCCNTCCCCTTAATAATAAGTTGTAAAGTTCAAGTACTAGATATGTTTTTGCGAAGGCTAATTTCAGAAAACAAAGAAGTTTCCAAGTTATCTTTGCGAATATATAGAGATGACGTCTAGCGTAGCGTTGACCACTTTAATGATACTGTTTTCAATTTGTTTCGAAAGTATGTACCAAAACGTAATATTGTTCGTGAAGAACCAACACAATTATGGTTCACTAAAGAGCTTAAAAAATTGAAAAATAAAAAGCCGCACTCTTTTAAACTGTATAAAAGAACGGGCTTACACAGCGATTACATAAAGTACTCGGTTTTGAGGCATAGCTACTTTGCATTAAATAAGAAATGTTATAAGTCATATTTATGCAAAATTAAAAAGAATTTAATTAACAATCCTAAATCATTTTATGGTTTCGTAAATTCAAAGCGTAAGGCACATGGATTTCCGTCCGCTATGCACTATCGCAATACTGTGTCTAGCGACAGCCAACCATTGCCAACATGTTTGTTCAGTTCTTTAGGTCCAATTATTCGGTAGACTCCTCTACGAGTGGAGACTATCCGTATGAACTTTGTACAATTAACTCAGCTTTTATTCCAGTAATTTCTTCCGATGAAGTTTTCCACTATTTAAAAACCTTAAAAGCGTCATTTATGCCTGGAGCTGATCATAATCCGACCTGTTTCCTTAAAAACTGCGCTGAGCCTTTAACAACTCTATTCAATTTGTCACTAAAACATGCTGTTTTTCCTTCAGCTTGGAAGGAATCTTTCATTATACCACTTCACAAAAACGGCAGCAGGTCTTCTATAGAAAACTATCGAGGCATAGCGAAGCTCTCCGCTATCCCCAAATTATTCGAAGCAATTATTGTTAATCAGCTGACATATTCTATATCTCCTTCAATTTCACAATCTCAACACGGGGTTTCTAAAGGAAAATCTATTATGAGCCATTTCATGTCACCGCGGCCACCTCTGTGCGCGACCTCTCAGGATTTGGATGGAAGTTGAAGAGATTGAAGGTCTAGGTGACATGAATATACGTGCAGCATATTTTGCCGATATGACGTAGGGTTGCCTATTTACACGGAACTTAAACTTTAATAAAACGACATATATACCTTTCTTTAAAGTGTTGTATCTTGGAAACCTTTTGACGAAACTTAATGATAAAAAATGAATTTCTTCCGCCTTATTATGGGCTTTAATTGTACATTTTTTACATTAATGTGCAACGTATAAAAAACAAAAACAAATTAAGTAGACATTTTTCTTTTTGATTTTTTTTTTTGATTATAGCGTTTTTAAAAATTGTTATTTTTATATAAAAACATTGTCTATAATGTCAACTTTAAGTACCCAAATGGGCGTAATGGGCTACTTATGCGTTTGGCCTCTAGATCGTCTAATATGATAAAGACATTGAAATTTTATGAAATTGTATATTTTTGAAAAAGAAGAGGTGTGGAAAAAACAAAAACAATATGCATAAATGATATTAAGATGTATTTTGGAACGAATTTTCGTCATCCCTTCTCAAATTTGGCGAGCACGAAAAATGACACTGAAGATGGCACAACGCCGAAACCGGTTTGTCTCCAAACCAAATTTGACAAGGGATGACGGAAGTTCGTTCCAAAATACATCATACACCCACCCTGTCGGAAACAACAACAACCAAAAAGGAAATGATATTAACTTTACTAAAGGTCTGAAATCATGAAAATCCCTTCAAGGAAATGGCAGAATTGAACTTTGTTGCAAGTTCACATGGGAAATCTGCTTATGACATGATTGGAGGAAATTTTAAGAGACTAGCAGCTAGAGCACGTAGTCAACTCCTGATGTTACAACAAATTCGTACACCCCAAGCCCTCTACCAATGGGGTGCTGTATGTTTACAATGGGATGCCTGTAAAAAATTACTGCAACAAACTTTCAGTGGACTTTATTTCGAGTATGACTACGTGCCAATTACTTTAATCCTATTTTAAGCTAGTTTAAACTCAGTTCAGTAAACTAGTTCATACCTTTCACTTAAATTTGTTTGAAAAAATCGAGTAAAAGGTCTGAAATTTTAAGCAAAAGCATTTACTTAGGTTTTATGCATACGGCCCAATGTTATACGTTTCTAGGGGTCAGTTTTCAATGCCAGTTTAAACTTAGATCGCGTAAACTACGTTCATATTTTAAAGCTGTCTGATATTTGATTGGATAATTTTAGTTTAAGCCAGCTAGCTCGAGCTTTTAAACTAAGTTTAAACTACAGCCGTGTACTGGAAAACTGGCTCTATGTTAATGCAAACTTTTGCAAACTCAAATCAGGTGTGGAATGACCAAAAGCGCTACGTTAGAAAAAAATGCGCACAGAATCTCCAGCAAAGTAGAGCCACAGGTGGTGGACCTAACCAGACGGTGCCTTTGTCTCCTACTGAGGAAGCTATTTTTCAGTTGATTGGTGGAAATGAGGCGGTCGAGGGCGTTGAGGATNCCAGCAAAGTAGAGCCACAGGTGCCTTTGTCTCCTACTGAGAAAGCTATTTTTCAGTTGATTGGTGGAAGTGAGGCGGTCGAGGGCGTTGAGGATGGATCCGATTTCGGATTTTCAATCAGTGAATTCAATGTGAACGAAACTCAAAATTTAAATGACAGCATTCAGTCATCGTCAGAAGAAGCAAACGAATGTTCCGCCTCTGTAGGTGTTGAAAGTACGTTATCATCATCTTGCCCTAAACGCAAAAAACCAAAATTCGTCGATGAATCAGTCGAAAAAGAGTTGGAAAATCAAGAAAAATTGTGTGCTACAATTTCAGAGGCTGTTGTTGAAATAAAGCAGCATAATAAAGAAGAACTAATGATGTTTAAGAGAACATATCATGCACTTGAACGTGCAAACGATTTGAAAAAGGAAGAATTGAAAATAAAAAAGTCCAGTAATGATTTAAACATCAAGCATTAGCAGAGCAGAAGCGACATAATGCCGCAATGGAAAAAATAGAAGAAATTAAATTGGAAAAATTCTAAATAATAATGTGCGTATACCGTCGGTGTCAAATGTAAGTGTACACCTTATTGTAATATGAAATTCACAAAATGCATGCAAAATTTGTTTCATTAATTCTTTATGAAAATATACATAGTTCATTCTATAACAGAAATCAAATAAATCAAAGTTTCAGACTTTATATAAAGTTCACAAAAATTCAAACAATTTTAATAAATATTTAAAAATCTTTATTCAGAATTTCTAGAAAATTTTCGAGTACGCAGTTTTGTAGCCTGTTCAATTTTTGTGCAACAAAGTGCAAGTTTCAAGTCGCTAGAAATTACTGTTGATTTTTTAGAATTTTTTTGGAGGGTGTTGCGCGTTTTCTTCCATAGCAAAATCTATTTTTATACGGAAGAAAATCCGCAACACCCACCTCAAAAAAAAAATTATAAAAAATCATGGGTAATTTCTAGCGACTTGAAACTTGCACTTTGTTGCACAAAAATTGAACAGGCTACAAAACTGCGTACTCGAAAATTTTCTAGAAATTCTGAATAAAGATTTTTAAATATAATTTTTATTTGATAAGCTCGAGGCCCAGAGAAAACATAAACCACATAAATATCGACAGTAAAAATTATTGAACTAAAACCTGTGGTTTATGTTTTCTCTGGGCCTCGAGCTTATGAAATAAAAGTTACGATTTTTAAATATTTATTAAAATTGTTTGAATTTTTGTGAACCTTATATAAAGCCTGAAACTTTGATTTATATGATATCTGTTATAGAATGAACTATGTATATTTTCATAAATAATTAATGAAAAAAATTTTGCATGAATTTTGTGAATTTCATATTACAATAAGGTGCACACTTACATTTGGAACCGAGTGTACATCTGAGTTTGTGTTGTATGGTCTACATTTTATTTTTTTAATAAAGCTTTAATGAAAAGCTACACTAGTTCACGAATAATATACAAAATTCAAATTACAGTGTCGGACAAAAGTTTTGGCACAGAAAATTGTTTGCAATGTATGCATAGTTTTCAATCTAACTTCTTTTTGTTAATATTTTATAAAAATATAGTTTATACTACAAAAAAACATAAAAATAAAATCTCTTAACTTTGTACAAAACTTGGGAAAATTTAATAAATTTGCATTCTAATTTGCAACTTTCTATTCAGACTTTTTAACCAAATTCTAAGTATGCAGTTTTATCGCCCATTCAAATGTAGTACATATGTGTAATAAAGTGCACAGTTGAACTTGCCAAAAACCACGTTGACTTTTGGCAACTTTTTCGCGCAGTTTCTTCCATGCAAAGTATATTCCAGTTTTTTTTTTATGGCAGAAAATAATACTGTCCGCAAAAAAAGTTGCCAAAATCAACGCGTTTTTCAAGCAATTTCAAACCTGCACTTTATTATACGTTGTGATCAATTTTGGCTATTTTACCTTTGTTTATTTCATGTTTATTATTTTTTCATAAAAATATAGCTCATTATATAACAATCACCATATAAATACACATTTTCGATACACTCACAGCAACGTTTGGATCAATTTTGGCTTTTTTTCTTTTGTTTATTTCATGCTTATTATTTTTTCATAAAAATATAGCTCATTATATAACAACCACCATATAAATACACATTTCGAGCGTTGTGCAAAAATTATAAAAAATCTGCAAAGTTGTATCTAAACTTTTAACTTTTTGAGATTTTTCTAGCTGCTAACAAACACCTCCAACGATTTTTAAGTACGCCGATAGTCCTCTCCACTATATTTCGGCATTTTGCGTGCACATCGTTAAAATTTTGCTGAGTAGAGCCCAGTTGAGGGCTCCTGAAGGGTGTCATCAGGCAAGGCTCTAGTGGATACCCAGCATCCCCTAAAAGCCACATATTCGAATGACTGCCAGGAATTTCTCTTTGCAACACTTCTCTGCATTGGCTTGTTGCCCAAATTCTCGAGTCGTGACATGATCCGGGATGCTTGGCATCTATGCACCGAATTCTTTGTTCATCGTCACATACCTTAAAATAAAAGTTTAAATTAATAAGATTAAAATGCATATATGTAAGTAAAACAAAATCAAAACTTACGATCATGACGTTTAAACTGTAAAATCCTTTTCGGTTATAATATAAATGCTTATTTTGTTCTGGAGCAATAATGCCAACATTTGTCCCGTCAACACATCCAATGACCCCGGGTATCCTGTACTTCGTATAAAAATGTTGAGAAATTTCTCTTCTCTCCTCATGTGTAGGCCATTTTATCCATTTTAGACACAATTTACGTTGAAGTGCGTCCAATACCTCTGCCAACACCTTGCTGAAAGAAGACTGTCCCAATGAAAATCCTCTATCCCGAGCAATTCCTTTTTGGTACCCTCCTTCAGCAAAAAACCTCAAGCACGCCGCAAGTTTTATATGCATAGGGATAGCAAATGCTTTTCTGCCTTTTGGCAATGCCAACTTTAGCTCATCTAACAGATAAATAAATACGGATTTATTTACCCTATAGTGCTGCACAAACCTATAAACAATATCTTTAGATTAATAAATACCTAAAATATGAATAAACTAACAAATTTTACAATTCATTTGGTAAATCCAGAGGATTAGAGCGATCTCTTAAGTTCCGGCGAATTATTCTTTCGATTTGACCATTTTCCACTTCTCTATTTTCTTCAATTAGTGAGCGTTAAGCTATGCGAAACATTTTTGTTTAATATAACTCCAATATTAATAAAAACTCTCAAAACTTATTTATAGTATAATTATGCGTACTGTTGGCAAATATCAGCTTTTGTAAGAACAGCTGTTGATGTTCGAATTGTTAGAAGTGAAACAATTTTCGCCCGGAGTTCATGATACGATATTCCGTTCCAGGTGGAAAATGAATTCCGGGCGAAGAAAGAAAAAAATATTTATTGATTTAAAAATTCGTTAAATAAGGATATGAAGTTCCCTAACTTGATGTTATTTAACCTTTTAAACTAGCTTAAAATAGGATTAAAGTAGCTGCATTTTTTTGTAAGCGAGCGACAAAAGAACGCTCAACTCTGGTAAAATTTTCTTAAGCAACCCTGCTCGTAGCTGGCAAGAAACATGTGATTAGTTCAACAGGATTTAGACACTAAAACAATAGAAATTAGTAATTATGCGAGGTATTTGCGTAATATATATACTTATTTAAAATATAAAACATGTATATACGAAAACAAAAATGTCCCTCTCCACTTTCCCATTAACAATTCACAATAGAGCAGTTTTATCACTTAACAACACTACTCTTCAGGTAGCGTATTTTTTAACCGACCTGGCTGAACCCGNGATCCGGGATGCTTGGCATCTATGCACCGAATTCTTTGTTCATCGTCACATACCTTAAAATAAAAGTTTAAATTAATAAGATTAAAATGCATATATGTAAGTAAAACAAAATCAAAACTTACGATCATGACGTTTAAACTGTAAAATCCTTTTCGGTTATAATATAAATGCTTATTTTGTTCTGGAGCAATAATGCCAACATTTGTCCCGTCAACACATCCAATGACCCCGGGTATCCTGTACTTCGTATAAAAATGTTGAGAAATTTCTCTTCTCTCCTCATGTGTAGGCCATTTTATCCATTTTAGACACAATTTACGTTGAAGTGCGTCCAATACCTCTGCCAACACCTTGCTGAAAGAAGACTGTCCCAATGAAAATCCTCTATCCCGAGCAATTCCTTTTTGGTACCCTCCTTCAGCAAAAAACCTCAAGCACGCCGCAAGTTTTATATGCATAGGGATAGCAAATGCTTTTCTGCCTTTTGGCAATGCCAACTTTAGCTCATCTAACAGATAAATAAATACGGATTTATTTACCCTATAGTGCTGCACAAACCTATAAACAATATCTTTAGATTAATAAATACCTAAAATATGAATAAACTAACAAATTTTACAATTCATTTGGTAAATCCAGAGGATTAGAGCGATCTCTTAAGTTCCGGCGAATTATTCTTTCGATTTGACCATTTTCCACTTCTCTATTTTCTTCAATTAGTGAGCGTTAAGCTATGCGAAACATTTTTGTTTAATATAACTCCAATATTAATAAAAACTCTCAAAACTTATTTATAGTATAATTATGCGTACTGTTGGCAAATATCAGCTTTTGTAAGAACAGCTGTTGATGTTCGAATTGTTAGAAGTGAAACAATTTTCGCCCGGAGTTCATGATACGATATTCCGTTCCAGGTGGAAAATGAATTCCGGGCGAAGAAAGAAAAAAATATTTATTGATTTAAAAATTCGTTAAATAAGGATATGAAGTTCCCTAACTTGATGTTATTTAACCTTTTAAACTAGCTTAAAATAGGATTAAAGTAGCTGCATTTTTTTGTAAGCGAGCGACAAAAGAACGCTCAACTCTGGTAAAATTTTCTTAAGCAACCCTGCTCGTAGCTGGCAAGAAACATGTGATTAGTTCAACAGGATTTAGACACTAAAACAATAGAAATTAGTAATTATGCGAGGTATTTGCGTAATATATATACTTATTTAAAATATAAAACATGTATATACGAAAACAAAAATGTCCCTCTCCACTTTCCCATTAACAATTCACAATAGAGCAGTTTTATCACTTAACAACACTACTCTTCAGGTAGCGTATTTTTTAACCGACCTGGCTGAACCCGAATAAATAGCCGAGTTTGTGTTGTTGCTTTGCATGTATTTCGTCATTTCAGCGAGTGTTCTTTTGTAGCTCGGTTGCAAAAGAATGGACCTAGTAATTGGCACGTGGTCATAGTCGAAATAAAGTCCACTGAAAGTTTGTTGCAGTTATTTTTTTATAGGTTCGAGTGTACGAATTTGTTGTAACATCAGGAGTTGAAGACTTGCTCTAGCTGCTAGTCTCTTAAAATTTCCTCCAATCACGTGGTAAGCAGACTTCCCATGTGAACTTGCAACAAAGTTCAATTCTGCCATTTCCTTAAAGGGATTTTCATGATTTCAGACCTTTAGTAAAGGTGATATCATTTATTCATATTGTTTTTGTTTTTTACACACCCCTTCTCTTTCACAAATATACAATTTCATAAAATTTCAATGTCCATTTATCATATTGCTCGAGCGTTAGACGATCTAGAGTCCAAACGCATAAGGAGCCCATTACGCCCATTTGGGTACTCAAAGTTGACTTTATAGACAATCTTTTTATGTAAAATTTAAATTTTTAAAAACGCTATAATAATAATAGATTGCCGCTTACACAAATGTTAGTATTTGGCCGAGCTTCTCCTCCACCTTGTGGCGTGCGCCTTGATATTGTCACACAAAGCGGAGGGGCCTACAGTTTTACGCCGACTCCGAACGGCGATTGTACTTTTATGAGGAGCTGTTTTTCATGGCAGAAATACACTCGGAGGTTTTCCATTGCCTGCCGAGGGACGACCGCTATTAAGAAAAAACCTTTTTCTAATTTATTTTTTCCGATGTTGCTTTGACCAGGGCTTGAACCCAGGTGCTGGTGAGTGAAAGCGCGCACTGTTTACCACTACACCACAGCGGCCGACATTAAAAATGCTATAATCAAAAAACAACTCAAAAAGAAAAATGTTTACTTATTATTTTTTTTTTGTTTTTTATACGTTAATGTAAAAAATGTACAATTAAAGCCCATAATAAGACAGAAGAAATACATGTTTTATCATTAAGTTTCGTTAAAAGGTCTTCAATATGTATACAGCACTTTAAAGAAAGGTTGCTTCAGTTGAAATCTGGTAGGTATTAAATAACAAAAAAACTAATTTAAATGTGAATAATTCAGTCGAAGCTTTTTTAGAACCTTTTTTTATTTCTATTTAAATGAAAGATTTACAAATATTATTAGAATTAATTTCCACGTCAAAATACCCGTACTTTAGAGATGACACCCGCCATTAATACTTGGAAATCCCTTTCGTTGATCGATTGAGCCTGTTTTCGCCACATTCTGCGGAACTGCGTTATTCTTGAAGCCGTGCATTTTGTTTTTTTAATTTTGATTTCATATGGGCCCAATAACGCTCGGACGTTTGCAGCACTGCATTTAGTACAATGTTGATTCCATTTTGCGTATAAAGCTCTTGCGCTTCTTTTGAACAATGGCTTGTTGCCAAATCAGGCCAAAACAATACAGGTTCTCAGAACAACACTCCAGGTGCAACAACATGTTCAGAAGGATTCGGATTCATTTTCAAAGTCCTTAGAACATCCTTCTACACTATTTTATTTATAGTGCCTGATTTTCCGCCAGATTCCACCTTTCTCTCAATGCTGCAATTTTTGTTGATATTTGACAATACATTTTGTACCGTCGACCTCCAATTTTCAGCAATTTTACTAACCGGCATTGGGAGATGTGTAGATTTTGCATGAATTCGTCCACAATCAATTTTCTTTGCTGAAGTTCTTTGCTCTCCAAATCACTTATTTTTTAAGTTACGCATATGAAAATTACCTGTAATAAAAAACAACGATTGCAATATCAGCACACTAAATAAACGGCTGACCGAGTAGTCGATAACAAAGTTGTGCTATGTAGAGTACTGCCAGATTTCAAATGAAGCAGATCTTATGTATGACGTTTTCTTAAAATTTAAGTCCAGTGTAAATAGGCAACCCTACGTTATATCGGCAAAATATGCTGCATGTGTATTTCTTGTCACCGAGACCTTCAATCTCTTCAACTTTCACCAAATCCTGAGAGGTCGCGCACTGAGGTGACCGCGGTGACATGAAATGCCTCTTATCACTAATTTATTGGAGTTTACAATTTATGTCTCAAACGGTTTTAGAGAAAATGCTCATACCGACGTAATATACACCGATTTCAGTAAAGCTTTTGACAAAGTATGTCACTCGTTACTCATCCGTAAAGTAAACTCGACCTAACCGGCTTTCAGCCCAGTCTTCTTAATGGATCTCTTCTTACCTCTCCGATAGAACATAAATAGTTAAAGTTTCTTCAGGAGTTCCTCAGGCTTCTTCTATAATAAAATATTCTAAAATTTTAATGTATGCCGTGATGTGAAACTTTTCAAAACATTGTCCTCTATCGAAGAAAGGTCTTGTTACAAGCGGATCTGAGCAACGTGGTTAGTTGGTGTAATGCAAATTATATGCCACTTAACCTTAAAAAATGTGAAGTTATGTGTTTCTCTCGAAGGGCAGTTCCACCAGCTGTTTATTCAATTTCAAATTATAATCTGGAGCAGGTATCCAATTTTGTCGATCTTGGTATCACAATGGATTCCAAACTCAATTTTAACCTTCATATTAATATTACAGTCAATAAGCCAAAAGCGTTTTTGCATTTGTAAAGCGATGGTCAAAAGAGTTCAAAGATCCTTATGTTACAAAAGCTCTTTTTACCACTTTAGTTAGACCTATACTAGAATGCGGTGCACCGCATTCAAACAAGCATATCCGCAAGTAATGCGATGTTTGCGTTGTTTAAACGCCGCTCATACCACCGCATAGCCGAAGCCGACATGAAAATGCGGTGCCACAATATGCAGTAACGACGCTTTGATCGAGCACAAAACACTCAAACACGACATTATTTGAGCTTGCGGTGGCGGTAGATTTCGTTACTAAGTATTATAGAGTTTGAGTGGTACAGTAAATAAATGTCGTTGCGGTGTATTCGAAAATGCGATACACCGCAACTGATCTCTGATGCGGATCTATTGTTTGGAAGCCCCGGTACCAAGTTCATTCAGATAGCACTGAATCAATTCAAAAACAATTATTGATTTTTGCATTGCGTGATTATAACTGGGATTCAGACTACAATCTCCCCCTTACACTAATCGACTAAATCTCATAAATTTGCCTACACTCGCAAGTCGTAGAGAAATGCTAGGTATAATATTTATCGTAAAATTAATGACAGGCTTGATTAGTAGCCCAGCCCTTCTGGCTGAGGTAAACTTAAATGTTCCCTCTCGAGTTTCAAGACACTTTAAACCTCTATTTTTGAAGCCATGCAATACTAGTTTTGAACTAAACGAATCATTCCATGTTTTATGTCAAGATTTTAACTCTCATTCCAGCACGTTTGACATATCGGACTCCATTTTTGCGATAAAGAAAACTATCAATTACACTCTCAATAATTTGAAATACAGTGTTATCTGGCTGGAGTGAACACCCGATGCTACGAACACCTCGAAAGAGTGAACATGAAAATTTTTCCATTGAGTACTCTATAGAGTGAACAATTTTGTGTCTTTGTAGAGTGAACAAAATTTAAAACCAATTCCTTCCAAATTCAAAACTGTAACGACAAATTTAATAACAAAAAGGTTAATCCCTTCGCCAGGCCGATCCCGTAAATCCCCGTACCAGGGATCTCAACTCGGAGATTCGGCAACTAGTGAACGTACATAAGCGGAAGAAGTGGGAAGACCATCTGAAGACCTGTAACTTCGCCTCTGGTGTGAGCAAGCTTTGGTCAACCGTGAGGTGATTGTCCACCGGGGAAACCGTCCAACAAAGGAGTCTTCTCGCCCGATAGCTATATAGAACTATTCAAGTGACGCTACTAGAAGACAAACGATGGGCTGCGAAATACCTGAGTGGTCGTCAGTGATCTTTAGAGACAAATCGAGCAAACCTAGGAAAATAAAACAGCGAGTTCAACAGGGTGGCGCCCTTTCCCCACTACTGTTCAACATTTACATTTCTAAGCTCCCTCAACCACCAGAGGTAGTCTCGATTGTCTCTTATGCTGACGATTGTTCGATAATGGTTATTTCACCGAGCTTTCTCGCTTCGTCACTGCACGGAGCCTAACGCCCTCCCCTAAGACAAAGAACAAAGAAACGTTGCTGGCAACGTACAAGGCAATTGGCCGCCCGGTTCTGAACTATGCAACGCCTGTGTGGTTATCGGGGACTAGCAGGACGCAGTGGATGAAACTGCAGACTTGCCAAAACACGGCACTCAGACAGCGACATGATGCCTTCTGATGTTGCCGAAACATCACCTGCGCAACGAGGCCAATATGCTCCCGATTAAGGAGCATAACACAATGCTCTGCAAGCAATTCCTAGTAGGGTGTCACCGTGTTAGGTACCCGAACAGACATCTGCTTGCGGAAGAACCCTCGCGACGGCACGTCAGAAGGCATCTTTATGAACTGACGGACAAAGTCCGGGGGTTCAAAAAACTACCTCTGGACCCAACAGCCTACCGACAGTTATATAGACTCTCTATCTGGGTATGCCGTTCTGGGCACGCAACCACCAGACGTGGACGAGACAGAGCTTCGTCTGCCTCGGGAGACTCGGACCCCATAGCCCAACTTCGATCTGGCTACTGCAGCAGGTTGAACTCATACATGAGCAGAATAAATGCAGATGTGCCAAATGAATTCCCCGCATTCGGAGAGAAGCCCCATGACTCGCAGCATCTCTTCGCATACCCACTGAACCTCCCCTGCTAACGCCTCTGGCCTTATGGACAGACCACATCGAGGCTGCACGCTTCCAGGGTCTACCGCTAATAGAGCTTGACGACAACGATAGAACAAAAATAGGAAACATGTGTTGGCATTAGCTGAGGGAAAAGACGACATTTCAGAGTTCTTAAAAATTTAACTTCAAAAGACGTACTGCGCAATAAAAGTGATTTTAAAGAACAAAAAACTCAATCTGGATATAGTGAACAATCTGCATTTTATGAACTGGTCTTGCATTAATTAGTTCACTCGACCCAGATAGNGAACTGGTCTTGCATTAATTAGTTCACTCGACCCTGATAGCACTGTACTATCTTTAGCTTATCCAATCAGCTGATGAATTTGATTCTGTGGCTGAATAGCTTTAGATCTCGACACTTTACCAACTCCTGTTTCCACGACTCGGTACCAAAAAACAAAAAAACAAAGGTTCCGTACGTCATGCGGACTGCGCCCCTCATATCGGTTGGGTGGGCATGGAGGGTATAAACCGTTGGGATTAATTAATAATGAATTAGTAAAAAAAGGTTAAATTTTTGGGTGTAATTGTTAAAGTTTTAAATGTGGATTTATGTGGTGTTGGTTATATAAAAGACCAGAATTGTATATAAAAAATTTAAACATAAAATAAACAAAAAAAAATTTTAAAAACTAGTCCAAATCTCGCTTAACTAATCAGCTGAAAACAAGGCATATAAAAAGGTGGCAACTCTATTCAAAAAAATAAACCCTACTTTCCCATCTGTTGGCCAAGCCTCATATTTGAAAATCGAGCGAACGGTGTAAATATCATAATTTTAAAAGCAGGTGGCAACCCTATAAAAAAAATATAACCTTGTTACACATCTAGAGACCAAGCCTCTTGACTCTATGACTCCTCATTTTTGAAAATCGAATGAACGGTGCAAATCTTATGCAATTAGCAAAATTGCCTTCGCATAGAATAGTATCTCTAGCCACACCAACTTTCAGCGAATATTTGACGCAGCATTTACATTCACTTATAACCAGTGTGACCGTGTGTGTGTGAAAAATTGTAGCAGAAAAGAGACTTTAAATGTATCAATATGTATCACTTTTTTATTTTAAGTATCAATATAGATTAAAACCAATTGTAACGTAGCCCCCTACGCTACACTAACAAACATATGTATGTGTACATACGTATGTACATATCTACATACCCACGTACGTATGGTTACATACATACATGCATACGCAAAACCATACAAGCATACTTAACCCCCCCATTTACATACATACATACATATCCACATACATACATACATACAACCATACATACGCTACATACAACTTTGCATACATACACTCATGCGGATGGACAATCAAAGCAAAGCACGCAGAAGTGCACAGCAACCAAAAGCATTCGTGCACACCAATACTCCGCGAAAATTCATTGCGCAAGCATGCCAAAAATCGCAATCTTCATTCGCTTCTCAACCGGTTCATTTAACAACCGCCTTAAGTTGATCGACGCTAACTCAGCCAGCATCATCTTCCGTAGGTAAGCACGGGGCGCATCGAGACGGGTAACCTTGAGCGCCCCTGGCTCTTCCTACGGGAAAGGGCGAAAGGGTGAAGGGGCTTGTGAGAGGGGGAATCCCTTCGCACAGACCCCAAACCCACTCTTTTAATAAAACCGGTCTCAGTGGATAGGAGCCTAACCCTCCAGCCCACTTAGATTACCGCGTGGCGAGCGGGCATTGTGCGGCAGGTAAAACCGCTTCACAATGCCAAGCCCCCACGACTGAATAAATACTTTTCGGCCTCCATGGGTGGGCACGGGGCGCATCGAGACCGCTTAGGCCGCGTAACCTTGAGCGCCCCTGGCTCTGCCTGCGGGAGGGGCCGGCAGTGACAGGCGAGCGGGCATTTTGCGGCGGATAAAACCGCCTCACAATGCCAAGCCACCACGACTGAACGCACGCTGTCCCGCCTCCATGGGTAAGCACGGGGCGCATCGAGACGGCTTAGGCCGCGTAACATTGAGCGCCCCTGGCTCTGCCTGCGGGAGGGGCCGACAGTTTGCAGGAAACATACTAACCATCAGCTTTCGTAGGTCAACTTCCGTAGCTTCCCTTCCGTGACTGTTTCGGACCGCCAGCACCAACTACCGCCCCTAGGCCACGACTACAGTGAATATCCGCCACCGACTGTCACCGAGGACCATAAACTGTGCCAGTGCTAGCCAGGGCCGTCGCTACCTTTAAGGCCGAGCACATCTTCACGATCACTGGGCCGCTAATAGCATCGCCGCCCCTAGGCCAGACCGCTACCGAAGGGCCGCTACGTGCTATCTGTAAGGACCGCCCACATCCTCGTCATCCAGGGCCATAGTCACCGCCATTACTCATCAGGGCCGGAGTTGTCCTCTTCGTCAAAAATCCGGGCCGCTAACGCTATCACCGCCCCCGGGCCGTCATCCCCTGTCACGAGCATCAGAAACCTCAGGTACTCCCAGTCACCATCACCGCTCAGGGCTATGTCCCCGTCGTAACCAAAAAGGGGCCCGTTATCATAACCAGGGCACTGTTATCACTCTACCACCCTCGTCACTATTTGGGCCACCGTCAACATCTCCGCAGGACCGTAACTACTACTACTGCCGCCGCAACCAGCACCGCCGCTCTCATTGGCTGCAGCACCAGTACTGGGGGTGTTTACCATTCTTATGCACGCTACCGCTCTCACGGTTATCATCATTGATCACCGAACCGTCACCGCTCTCACCGTCATCGTTACCGTCACTAGCCACCGGACAGCCTCCGCCACCACGACGCCGACCGCCGACCAGTTAGTCTCTCTCCCTCTCCGTACCTCCCTCTCTCTTCTTGGACGTCAAGGTGCCGGTATTCTGGCCAAACAGCCGCTTGTGTGTGTGGTTGTGTTCACTACAGTAAATTACTGTGTTTTATTTTATTCAGTGGGGGTTATTGGGACCCCTCCGCCCAACCCAGGAGCGGCTGAGTTACCTCAGCCTTCGAAAAAACCCGCCTCATACAATAATTTTTATGAAAAGCCCTTTTTCAAAACAATTTAACATTTATTCATTGCAAAAAAGGTACACGTATCAGTACTACATTGGTACTAGTATAATAATAATAACGAAATTGTCTTCGATGTTTCAGTTGAACTGGGTATTAGTATAAAAAAACAGAAAAAATGTCTTACATATAATCTTACTAGCAAATACCCGGCGTGCTTCGCTACGTCTTAGAATTGTTTTTGNGTTAAGAAATTACGAGATTGCGATGTAGTTTTTCAAATTAAGGATTTAATTCAACTTTGCGTAGCTTGTGTACTAATTAACAATGGTAATGAACTCATTTCTTATTTAGCGCAAATGTTAAGCATGTAAAATGAAATATTAAATAATAGTTGAAGAGCAATTATAGTAGTATCGCAAGTTAAGAGGCAACTTGCAATGCGGATATGAAATGGAATATGATACGGTTTAGGATGTCACACTTGCTGGTGAAATCCCACGATGAGGTATGAAATCCCGCGTAGATATAGATCAAAACAAACGGCTCCTTGATGTCCACTGGTCGTAAGTTGATGTAAAAAAGAAGACGGTGGTACGGTTGCAATTTTCTTTTATAGGCAACACTGGAAGGGGGTTCCAGAGCGCCTATGGGAAGCAATTCCCTTGCTATTTGCGGACTTCCAACTACCGCAGGGATGTTTATAGTGGAAGCTGCAGGGATGTAATTACTGGTATTGGTACTTTTTAAGGGAGAGCAAGTCCCTTAAACATGTCGGCCCGCTTGCACCGGTGCAAGGCTTTCACGCAATGCTATTAGGGCCTGGATGGCGTCGTCGAGCTGCTGGCGCACCTCGGCCTCTGCGGTGGGGGCGTTGTACTTGCGGCTGATCTGCTGCTTGGCACGGGGCGATGTAGGAGGGTGTTATGGGATTGTCTGCACATCCTGCACGACCATTGCGACGGGCATCGTCGGACACCACTGTGCGTCCATTGCCAGGCAATTTGGACAGTAGCGGTGTCGCTCCACACACCGGATGCGACCCTCAACAGGCATCGCCAGAAAGGCCAGGCATGGCGTAACGGATGATACCGGAAGCAGATCTGGCACTGATGCACCAGTAGATCAGGTAGCTTGCTGATTGGAGACGGTAAAGATGGGGTTCGCCTGTAAATAAATGGGACTTTAGTACGAAATATTTATAGACGGACGACTAGAATGCAAGCGAAGTGTTTCTAAGTGTGGTGTGTAGCATTGGGATCAGGGAGAGTTGATTGTGTTGGGAGTGGACACAATTTTACAATTGGTCGGGTAAAGCTACCATACTGGGTCTTTACATCTGCGACTCGTATGTTATTGCCGACGCCGTGGTAGACCCTTTCGATTCTGCCTAAACGCCATTCGTTTGGGGTACCAATTCGTTCTTGATTACACCGAAGGATGATGATCGGATGTCTTTCATTGTAAGAGAGTGACGAATTTGCAAGACGCCCATTTACTCGGGCAAGTCCATTTTTATCGATAAAGGGGTTTAAAGTCAAAAGTGAACTCCTTTTGGGAATGGGTTGTTTGTTAGAGAGTTTCGCGTATTCATTGGGGTAATGCCTTTCTTGAGCGAGTTTTATGAGACGTGATTTGATCCAATGAATTTACCTTTGAGTAATTACCGTAGTTTCATGATTGATAATCGAAGTGTTCTGTGTGCGATTTCGAGTGGTTCGATGAAAGAAATGAAATATGTAGCATATTACTCTCAAGGCCTTTGACCAGGATGAGAAATGGTTTAAGAGATCAGGTTCTTCTTCTAGCGTGTGAAGAGCTTCCACATTTCGTTCAAGTGGAGCAACGTTGTCACGAAATGAGGTTGGCCATTGATCTGGAGGTTTCCTGAGCCTGACTGGTCCGTGCCACCAAAGGGATTGATGTATTAGGTCCTGTGGTCTGCAGCCCTGCGTTCCTAGGTCAGCAGGATTATAGTGGGTTGAATCGTGTCTCCATTTGACGTTTCCAACGTTTGTGATTATTTGAGAGGTGCGGTTAGCTACGTATACCTTCCATGCGCATGAAGGTTTTTCCAGCCAAGAGAGAACTATAGAAGAGAGTCTAACCATAAGAATATTTCTGTTTCCCCTAGATGAAGTTGATTGGTAACGTTTTTAATGCATTTGGAAAGCAGCACTACAGCGCAAAGTTCCAGACGTGGGAGGCTTACTGTTTGTAATGGTGCGACTTTAGTCTTAGAAAAAAGTAGGTGAGATGCAATAGTATTGTCGGTCTGAGTTTTTATGTAAATGGATGCGCAAAATGCCTTCTCCGACGCATCACAGAAGCCATGAATTTGAACTATCGGGTTTGGTAAAAATTCCGTCCGTATGGGTATTTGGATTTGCTCGATATTAGGAAGATCCGAAATGAATTGGTTCCACTTTTGCAGAGAAAAAGGTTTAACGCATACGTCCCACGCAGTGCCATCCAACCATGTCTGCTACAAGAGTATTTTCGCCTGAATAATAACAGGCGCTAGCCACCCTGCGGGGTCAAAAACTTTCGAAACCGAGGATAAAATTTGTCGTTTAGTAGCACTTGTAGTTGGTTGGATGGGCTCGGTTGAATAAGAGAATGCATCGTTTAAAGCGTTCCAACGAATGCCAAGAGTTTTGGTGGAGCTAGAGGAATCAAGTTTGAGAAAATTGGAATCGAGCAAATCTTCGGTCGGGATGTGTTTAAGCAGTTCGGGGTGATTAGCTGTTATTTTTTTTTTCATAGGCAAACCGGCTGAGAGCAAATATTGGATAATTTGGGATTTTGCGTTAAGACAAGTAGGAATATCGTGCCCGCCAGTGAGTATGTCATCGACATAAGTCTCTTCGGTTAGAATTCTCTTGGCTAAAGGGAAAGAGTCTTTGGCGTCGGTTCCCAACTGGTGCAAGGTACGGATGGCCAGATATGGTGCGCAATTTACTCCGAATGTTACGGTTTTAAGCGCGAAATCTCTAAGTTGGGTCTCGTTTTCTCCACGGAAGAGAATTCGTTGAAACTGTTGATTGTCTTCATGCAACAGAATTTGGGGGTAAATTTTTTGGATATCGCCGTTGAAGACGTATCTGTACAAACGCGAATTTAGGATTACGATCATGAGATCTGTTTGCAAAGTGGGACCGATATGCAATATGTCATTTAGAGAAACTCCGGATGCGGATGGTTTGGAAGCATTAAATACCACGCGAACTTTGGAAGACTTGCTGTCGGGTTTAATTATGGAGTGGTGGGGTAGATAGTAGGAGTGGTAATTACCAATTTGGTGAATTTCATTGGAAGTTATAGGTTTCACACGGTTCAAAATCAGATATTGGTCTAAGACCCGATTAAACTCCTTCTTGAGATCGGGTTTCTTATTAAGCATGTGCTCCATTCGGATCGCTTGCTTCATCGCTTGTACAGGAGACGGATCTAGAGACAGCTTAGACGGAAAGTCAGATTTAAAAGGTAGACGGACTACATATCGTCCATCACTCTGCCGATAGTTGGTGTTCTGAAACAGCTTTTCGCAATATGCATCTGCGGCTGAAGGTGGATGCGATTCGACGACCTCCTCTGTTTTCCAGAATCGCCTAAGTTGCGAATTAGGGCTTTCGCTTAAATCCTCAGCAACATAAGTGCGGAAAGTGGAGCACTCGGTTGCATTTAATAGTCCACTCAAGCACCGTCCAAAAATTATATTTTGCGCGAGAAGGCTGCCAAGAACTTTGCGTTTGACTCCTTCAAGAACAATTTCAGGTATTAAGTCGCTACCTATTACCAAGTTGATCTGAGCGGGAGTATAAAAGTGTGGGTCGGCGAGGTCCAGACCTTTTATATCTGAGAGTGTGGGTTTTTGATTTGGGAAGTGGGTAAGAAACTAGTCAATTTGTGGAGAGCAATAGCCTTGGTATCGATGCGAATGTAATAACGTTTGGCTACGAGACGAATGTTGCACACCCGAGTCGTGTTTTCCACGATCTTTCCACCCATGCCGGTAACTGAAAAATTTGCTCGATTAGTTGGGAGTCTTAGATGATTTTGAACCCTTTCCGAGATGAACGTTTTTTGAGAGCCTTGATCTATTAACGCTCTTAACGGGAAAAGTTGACCCAAATGCTCGATGTGTACTTGGGCTGTGGGAAGCAATGTCTTTTCGTTGTTGGTTGAAAAGTTGGCTTGGATATGAGAATCACTGTCGGTCGAAGAAATAGATGCCTCCTCGCAAGAAACCTTTCCTTCAGTGATGCCGAAAATTGAATGTCGGGTTTGACTGGAGGTAGGTGCAGTTGATTGGGTATGCAACAAGGTTGTTGCATTTGGATTTGGTTTAGGTTTCTGATTCCGTACTGGTGCTTTGGGAATCGGTTTGGAGGTGGATGGGGGATGTAACATTGTATGATGATATTTTTTGCACTGTTACATCGGGAGGTACTTGAACAACTGCTGAGAGTATGATTATAGGTTAAGCAATTAGAACAGTAGCCGTTTTATTCGACGAACTTTGTTCGATCAGGGATGTTTAGCTTACGAAATTCAGGACAAGATTTCAACGCATGATTCTCGTGGCATAGCTTGCATTTGGATTGGATCTTCGGTGTTATGTTTTTTGAGGAAGAGAACTCCGTACCTTAGCAGATTTGTAACTATGCAAACGCTCAACCACTTCGTACCGACCAGTTCGGTGAGTCCTTTCTGGATTTGAGGGATTGCTCCCAGAGGGAGAGGGTTTCCTCTGGAAGCTCGGTGGAGCAAAGATAGATAAGGAAACGGAAACACCTTGCGCTTTTAGGCAAGAAAGGCAATAATTAATGGTATTTCGGATTTTCTGAATGCCCTCGCTGTTTTCAGATGAAACGGGAGAAATGTTAAACAGGGTCTTCAACTGTTTGTCGATTAAAATTCTTTTATTTTCGAAACGTGCTCTTAAAGCTTCCCATGCTAGAGAAAAGTTTTCATCGCACAGGGTATAATGCTTAACTATGGCGCCAGCATTTTCCTTAGTTTTGTTTCGCAGATGGTAAAGCTTTTGAGAGGGTGTTAACTTGGTGTGGTTTAGATATACGGCCGTGAACATATCACGGGAAGATGGCCAATCCTCATAGCTACCCGAGAATGTTTAGGTATCACACGGAGGCACTTTGATACATGGTATCGAATTATCGATGAAAGCCATCGACTGGCGGGCAGTGGAATTTTTGTCAGGTGGGGAAAAGCTTTAGTTGATCTAGGATATGGGATTTGCAAATATAAAAACTATCAGTACACAGTTGAAATTTGGCATGGGCCTCCTCAAATTCGGCAGAAATGAAAATCTCTTCGGCAAGACAGACCTTTTCATAGGAAAGTTTCAACATGTCCCAATGGGACTTATGGTCTTGCAACTTTACATCGAGTAAAGGATCGGTATGATCTTCCGGATCTTCTTTTTTGAAGTTAGTGCAGATATTCACAACATTGTTCGAATCGAAGATAAGTTTCGACATTAATGCGGAAGCTACCGACATACTGGATCTTGATTAGGGCTATTAGAATAGAGATTGTAAAGAGATTGATTCTTTCAATTTACCGCTGAAAAATTCCGCAGCGTCCGAGAAACCGGTTGAAATTCAAAATTCAATTCAATAGTACAAGGTGAGTTTATTCGCAAAGGATTGAGTACGCCGATATTTTTACGAAAAAAAATACGGGAAAATATTTAACAATTCCATTTTCTTCTCATATGCGCTTTTATTTCTCAATGATCTGCTTAGCCTTGGAGGATTATAGAGAATACACACGAGCCGTGTCACGCATACACTTTTTAATGGAAATACTTTTATTTGAAAATGACATAAAACATCAGATAATTTTTATTGTTAAACGAATGTGTTCTCGTATATGTACATGCGTATTCGCATAGGTATGTACATATGTCCATGAAATAAAATGTCACTAAACAAATTATAATTTTTATTTAGATTTGGGACTTTTTTGTTCGTATACTGGTGTGATTTGTATAGAACGGTAAAGCTCTGATTTCATCGAAAGCGGTAACATAAAAAAGCGGTCGCAACTTTACGTTGCCAAAAACGTTGCCATGTAAATATTGCAAGATGTCAACTAAGATGACGGCAATACACACCGTAATGTAATTTGACGGCACCGTAATATTTCTGACGGCAACAGTGACGGTGTATATCTATTCATCAACGTTTTTGCCAACGTCATATTTGTAGCGGTGTACTAGAAAATTTGTTTATAATTCTTTTGACCAAAATAAAAGCATTGAATATACATTTCTATGAATTTTGAATAATAAAGTGGAAAGTGCGTGGATGGCCGAAGAGGATGAAGTCCTAATAAAAGCAATGAATGCCTATACAACATAAAAGCGCAAAGTTACGTTACGTCCATTTAGCTTTACATAAAAGCGGTACCGCTATTAGCGTTAAGAATGTCGTTCGGTATGATACGGTCGTAATATTACGGCACCGCTTCTCGAGGAAACCAAAGCTTAAGGGATTAGCACAAACTTTGGGAAAATTATGGAGGGTTATACAGAATATTTTGCTTAG
This sequence comes from Rhagoletis zephyria, assembly GCF_001687245.7. NCBI lineage: Eukaryota > Metazoa > Arthropoda > Insecta > Diptera > Tephritidae > Rhagoletis > Rhagoletis zephyria. Next base: position 152,814 of record NW_016157557.1, read on the forward strand.
CTGCCCATCATTCTTTGCACGAAAAACTTGTGCGATTAACCGAAAAAAGCACTTAAGCGAATTTTCTTTACTACTTCAATGAGGAAGGTATCCGAATCCCTATGAAACCAAATAATGGAGGAGCACTTACCACGTAGAAATTACTGCAAGAGAAATTTTTTCCGAATGGTATCTAATTATCTATATAACTACATAAAATAATTGCCGTTTTCGTTGTTCTGCGAGATGAGAAAAATAAATAATAGCTTGTAAAATTAGGGTAAGTGTAGAGCCAGTGCAGGTAAACATAATACTTTCTTTGATAANTAGTTGCAAATTTTTAAGGCAGGTATCGCTAATGTGCAGGTATGTTGAATGCAAGTATTGGAGCAGTTTCCTTATAAATGTTAAAAATAATGCCGCTGATGTGCATTTCGGGGTAGGTATCTTAAATGTGCACTTAAGCACAAAGGAAGCAAAGCAAAATATACTGTAATGATCAGCCATAACCTGAGATTTTTATTTGCCTGAGGGGATTTATTAATTCTGTACCTATTGGGTACAATCCGGATGTATTCAGATGTGTACTAGTCGAGAGTTCTTGTAGGATTTCCTAGTGGGCTAGCACACTCGTCTACTGATTTGCAACTTTATATGTACATACATATGCATTGAAATTCTTATTAGAAATGCAAACAGGATAA
>NW_016157557.1:153596-157879 GCF_001687245.7 Rhagoletis zephyria
TCTACATTTTGTCACACTCAAAGATACAGTGCCGGACAAAAGTATTGGCACAGAGAATTTTTCGCAATGTATGCAAAGTTTTTTATTCTAATTTATTTTCAATATTTTTTAATAAAAATATAGTTCGTACTTCACCAAAAAACATAAAAACAAAATCTCTAAACTTTTTGCAAAACTCAGGAAAAATCAATAAATGTGCATACTAATTTGCAACTTTTTATTCAGATTTTTTAGAGAAATTCTAAGTATGTAGTTTTATAGCCCAACTAATTTTAGTACAACAAAGTGCAAGTTTGAAGTATCTTAAAAATTGCGTTGATTTTTGGACATTTTTTTAGTAGAAGGTGTTGCTCATTTTCTCCATACAAAAAATAATTGTCGAACATACTTTGTACGGAAGAACCTGACTGAAAAAAAAATGCCAAAAATCAATGCGATTTTTTAGCACCTTCAAGCTTGCACTTTGTTATACTAAAATTAGTTGAGCTATAAAACTGCATACTTAGAATTTTTCTAAAAAATCTGAATAGAAAGTTGCAAATAAGTATGCAAATTTATTGAATTTTCCTGAGTTTTGCACAAAATTTAGAGATTTAGTTCTTTTGTTTTTTGGTGTAGGACGAACTATATATTTATAAAAAATTATCGAAAATAAATTAGAATAAAAAACTTTTCAGATATTGCGAAAAATTCTCTGTGCCAATACTTTTGTCCGGCACTGTATGTTTTTGGTATATGAGCGAGTCCCACGAGTTTTACATGGTGTTCGCCTATCTTATAATTATAAATAATCAAAATTAATCAAAAATAATCACCCTCATTGCAAGAGTCGTGTCGAATGTAAGTCGTTTTTCGAGAGTCGAATCGTATCGAAAATTTCACGTCATTGCCTAAAGTTTGCACTCGACTAGTGTATTAAAAAGGAAAAACTTGGCAGTACTGCGTAGTTTTCGACGATTTTCGTCGTTTACTTATTTCAGCACGACACTAGACAATGCCAATGTTGTGGGGTCGTACAATTTAGCCTAATTTACGACTTACGCAATGAGGCTGAATTAAATTTATTGTAAAACTAATTGCATTCGATTTTTTGATTATTTTTTTCTTCCATTTGGCTAAAAATACGATTTTATTTTTTATTTTTAATGGTAATCGGTAATGATTAATTTAAAAGTGGAAATAATGCTACAGCTCTGATTTAGATGATATAGGTTGTCCAAATATAAAAACTCTATATAAAGATAGTATGAATATAAATGTTTACAATTATAATCCCATTTATAGGATATGTGCAGGAAAAAATTTAATTTTATTTAAAAACTTTATTATATCATACATGAATCTAGAAAAAATATATATATAACTCAATAAAAAAATATTGCGAATGCTCTTTTTCGCACAGGGACAATCGTCGCCATACGAATGTTGGTTAGGGTTTGATGTGAGCCGGACGTGTGAGTGAGATAATGATGGAAAATAAATCACAAGGGTATATTCATAAATACGAGGATGGTTCCGTGCGCAGAAGTGGAAAACTTTTGACTGCCATTCACCTGGGAGTGGCCAGAAGCGATTCTGGGTAGCAACCATACTCCCGTTTAGGAGCAAGCTAAAGTTAAAAGGTGTAAAACTTCGCGTGCGCTGGGTTTGGGTCCCGCCACGCTAAAACACCGCCCAATGAAAAATTCCAACAAGCCTCGGATGAGACCCCCTTTTTTTGATGAAGACCACGGCAAACGTTTAAAGGATTATGATTTGACAGCATGCACCTGGAATATCCGGACCATTAATGGGGAAGGTGCCTCTGCCCGGCTGGTTGATGTCCTCGGGAATACAAAGGCTGACATCACCGCCATCCAAGAAATGCGATGGACGGGGCAAGGAAAAGTAAGTGTGAAGCCTTGCCTCGTCTACTACAGTTGCCACGCAAAGGAAGGCAAATTCGGTGTTGGATTCGAGGTACCGGCGTTCACACCGGNCGTTCACCCCGGTGGACGAACGTCTAGCCACAATCCGCATAAAAGCTAGATTCTTCAACATATCACTCATCTGCGCCCATGCCCCGACGGAAGAGAAGGATGAGGCGTCCAAGGATCTCTTCTATGAGCGCTTGGAACGTACATATGAGCGCTGCCCCCGACACGATGTCAAAATCGTGCTTGGCGATTTTAATGCCAAGGTGGGCAAGGAAGGGATCTTTGGCGCCACTGTCGGAAAATTCAGCCTCCACGACGAAACGTCCGATAACGGACTGAGGCTGATCGACTTCGCCGGGGCCCGAAATATGGAAATATGTAGTACTAGGTTCCAGCATAAGAACATCCACCAAGCTACATGGCTGTCTCCAGATCGAAAAACGAGAAACCAAATCGATCATGTTGTGATAGACGGAAGGCATGCTTCAAGCGTTTTGGACGTACGTACACTCCGAGGGCCAAACATCGACTCGGACCACTATCTTGTTGTAGCCAAGATACGCCCCCGCCTCTGTGCAGCAAAAAATGTGCGCCCAACAATGCAAGGAAAGCTTAACGTCGAAAAGCTGCAATCACAACAGACGGCCAATTTATTCGCCACTCGACTCACACACCTGCTCTCTGAGAGCACTCTTCAACAATCCGACGTACGCGAGCAGTGGAACCACATTTCCCGATCATTAAGTACCGCCGCCGAAGAAGTAGTTGGATTTCAGCGAGCCCGAAAAAACAACTGGCACGATGAGAAATGTCAAGAAGCCGCAGAGAAAAAAGATGCCGCCTACAGGGCCACGCTGCGATCGGGCGCAACGCGAGCCATGTGGGACCGTTATAGGGAACTGAAGAAGGAAGCGAGACGTATTTGCCGCAATAAGAAGAGAGAGGCCGAAATACGTGAGTGCGAAGAGCTTGAGATGCTGGCCGACAGGAAGAACGCCCGAAAATTCTACCAGAGGGTTAGGCGACTTACGGAAGGTTTCAAGACCGGGGCGAACTCCTGTAAGAACAACAATGGCGACCTAGTGACCGATGTCCAGAATATACTTAAATTGTGGAGGGAACACTTTTATAACCTACTGAATGGTAGCAGCGCTGAAAGTAGTGAGGAAGACGAACCCGAGTCCCCAGTCGATGATGATGGAGTAGCTGTCCCACCGCCTGACTATGACGAGGTACGAATAGCGATTACGCGGCTGAAAAACAACAAAGCTGCTGGAGCTGACGGCCTGCCAGCCGACCTATTCAAGTACGGCGGCGAGGAGCTGATGAGGTGCATGCATCAGCTAGTACGCAGAATATGGTCAGATGAACGCATGCCCCACGACTGGAATTTGAGTGTGCTCTGCCCAACCCACAAGAAAGGCGACCCCGCCATACGCGCCAACTACAGCGGACTCAGCCTTCTAAGCATAGGTTATAAGGTCTTATCGAGTGTATTGTGCGAAAGACGGAAGCCCACCGTCAACGAACTGATTGGACCTTAGCAGTGTGGCTTTAGGCCTGGCGAATCCACCATAGATTAGGTATTCACAATACGCCAAATCTTGCAAAAGACCCGCGAGAATAGGGTCGACACAANTTATGCGAAAGACGGAAGCCCACCGTCAACGAACTGATTGGACCTTAGCAGTGTGGCTTTAGGCCTGGCGAATCCACCATAGATTAGGTATTCACAATACGCCAAATCTTGCAAAAGACCCGCGAGAATAGGGTCGACACAAACCATCTATTGGTCGATTTCAAAGCCGCTTTCGACAGCACGAAGAGAAGTTGCCTCTACGCCGCGATGTCTGAATTTGGTATCCCCGCGAAACTAATATGGCTGTGTAAAAGGACGTGGAGCAATACCACCAGCTCCGTCAGAATAGGGAAGGACCTCTCCGAGCCGTTTGATACGAGGTTTCAGACAAGGGGACTGTCTCACACGAATGTGATTCTGATGTTGGAGAAGATAATAAGAGCCACGGAACTGAACCGCTCAGGCATAATACTTTACAAGAGCGTACAATTGCTAGCGTATGCCGACGACATCGATATTATCGGTAAAACCAAGGGATATGTCTGTTCTGCCTTCTCGGGATTGGATAGAGAAGCAAAGCGAATGGGTCTGGTGGTGAACGAGGACAAAACGAAGTATCTCCTGTCAGCACACAAACAGTCAGAGCATACGCGTCTTGGCACCCACGTCACTGTTGACAGTTACAAGTTTGAAAAAGTAGACGACTTCGTTTATTTGGGAACCAGCATTAACACCAATAATAATGTCAGCCTTGAAATCCAACGGAGAATCACTCTTGCCAACAAGTG
>NW_016157557.1:161767-168709 GCF_001687245.7 Rhagoletis zephyria
CATACAGCAGCCAACTGGATTAACAGTCTCCCTCTTGTTTTACTGGGACTCCGCACAACTTTCAAAATCGACCTGCTTACCTCGCCGGCGGAAATGTTGTACAGGACCACATTGTCACTACCCGGAGAATTTTTCGATCAACCAAGCGAAGAGTACACACAAAGCGACTTTGTAAGTGCATTACGTAAAATCATGATCAAGTTAAAGCCTGCTCCCACTGCAAATCATTCGTCTCACACGGCGTTTATTCATAAGGACCTACAAAGCTGTGCCCACGTATTTGTCAGGGACGATAGCGTGCGCCCACCATTAAAGACACCATTCGACGGCCCTTTTAAAGTAGTCAAACGCCAGGTTAGAAACTTTGAGGTCGAAATAGGAAGCCGAGTAGTCAAAATAAGCATAGACCGTTTGAAGCCTGCATTCATCACCGCAGACGAACATGAGCAAACAAAAAAAGCACAGTGCCAGGTTCAGCAACAACAAGAATTAAACAGCAAGCGGGGCAAGCCAACAACAGAAGCAACAGTAAGAACAAAGCGTGGACGGGCAGTTCGCTTTCCGGAGAGGTATTCCTAGTCTTAGCGGAACATTTTTGTTCGAGGGGGAGTGGATCNAGCGGGGCAAGCCAACAACAGAAGCAACAGTAAGAACAAAGCGTGGACGGACAGTTCGCTTTCCGGAGAGGTATTCCTAATCTTAGCGGAACATTTTTGTTCGAGGGGGAGTGGATGTAGGGTACATCTTAATGTACACCATTTCGAATTAACATACATTTCAATATTCTACTATATGTACTTATCTGCCAGTACATATGTGTGTGCACCTGAAGTATGTACCAGAGACTGGCATGCGTTGAACGCCAACTATTGCATACTCAATCAATACTGCTGCTTTGTATGACTGAGCAGCGCGTTGACTTAGTAGTATCGATACCTAAAAGAAATTAGAGGATGACTGAACACCAGCGCATAGTGTGCTGTCTTGCAAATACAGCCGCCACAAGTGAACGATACTTATAAGAGCTCATACTAATATTGACTTCGGCAAAACAGTATTCCGAATGCTCGTTTACGAAACTAGCAAACGCGGCATTTGAACGGTTGCCGAAAGCATGAAAGCTCATTGGGTCGGTTGGCGAAGCAAGACGCCGCAGTTCATTCGTTGCAGAAGTCGTTTGATTGTTGCTGGAAGCCATTTGACTTGTTGCCGAAAGCAAGAGTCAATCAAACACGGCGGTTGCTGGTTTCGTGCACGTTCACTCGGAATACTGGTTTGCCGAAGTCAGTATCAGAACGAGCTGTTATAAGTATCGTTCACTTGCGGTGGCTGTATTTGCAAGCACTGCACGCTATGCGCTGGTGTTCGATGATCCCCCGTTTTTAAGGTGAACAGCATCGTTTGCCAATCTCTGGTATGTACACCTGGTATACTTACATATGCATGTAGACATGAANGGTTGCTGGTTTCGTGCACGTTCACTCGGAATACTGGTTTGCCGAAGTCAGTATCAGAACGAGCTGTTATAAGTATCGTTCACTTGCGGTGGCTGTATTTGCAAGCACTGCACGCTATGCGCTGGTGTTCGATGATCCCCCGTTTTTAAGGTGAACAGCATCGTTTGCCAATCTCTGGTATGTACACCTGGTATACTTACATATGCATGTAGACATGAAGTATGTATGTACACATTGTATACTTACATATGTATCAAACTGTATTAATATTTTCGTTATTACCTATTCATATTGTAACCTGCATACTATATATTTTCTTCTCTACGTACATAAGTACATCGCTATTAGCATACATACATAGCTACTTGTTTTTCTAACTCATTCAATCCCGTTAGGTAAAATTACTGTTGAGCTTAGTTTTGGATAAGATTAGTATTTAAGCATAAAAGAGCTCAAATAAAAAAAAACAGTTGATTTTTCGACCCGCGCGAGTTTTGTAACTTAATGTAGAAGACGGGTAAGGCCACCAAATCGTAAACAACCATAATTTATTTTGGTTGAAAAAATGTATTGAATAGTTTTCTAAATAAAATTCAGTCTATTTTGGTAACTTTTTGGGAATCAATGACGGTTTTTACAAGTGCTGCCACAAAATAGTTAGCAGCTCGTTTAAAACGATGAGGGTTATTACTAGTTTTAGGATATTCATAAAACTGAAGATCGAGAACTAGAGGTACATGATGCATACCCGGTCTTATAATACATAAATTACATTCTTTTATAGACAAATTTACACTTTTACTTAAAAATATCAGATCTAAAGTGCGTACAAGTTTATTCTGAAAAGAGTTAATTTGCGTAATATAGATACTATAGATAGATACTAAGGTCGGCGAGGAGCCGCGAAGCCACTTCAATAGTATTTCATATGTTTTAATTTTAAGCCGCTCAGCCGCTCATTGCGAGGCCTCGACATAAGTATATTTCACTTGGACTATTGACATCGCATGCTATAAGAGCTGAATTGGAAATAGTTCTTGAACAGTTCAGATTACATAGGTTAAGGTCACCCAGGATGAAAACATGATCCTTACCTACGTTGTTCAAAGCCAAGGCTAGAATGTTGTCCACATGAGCTATGTAAATATTGTGGCCACTGCTAGGCGGAGTATACGAAGCACAAACAAAAACCAAATGAGAATTCCCACGGGTTTGCACACAAAGTTGGTCGAGCAATGCATCCTTGTTTTCAAATGCCACAAGAAAGCGTGATACTTGCATTGCACGGCGATGATAACCCCTCCGCCTCTAGCGGATCCAGTTAACTTACTATTTGTATCCTTGCGAAAGACGTTGTAAAAGTGAGTGTCAAAGCACTCCCCGCTGAAAAAGTTTCATTCAACCACATCTCAATAATGACAATAACGCCATATTCTCGATGTAACCTAAATAATCGCACAAGCTGAGATTTGGTTCTGAAATATATGTTTTGTGAGGACCCCGGATCCTGTGGCCCTGGGCCCCACAACAACTATTTTATATACATATACAATTTGAGTTAAAATATATGTACCATTGAATTGTATATTTGAAATTGTAAAAAACGCACCGCATATATGTATGTACATATACTTATTGGATTGCATTTATTTGAATTGTAGTTGTTATACGTACTCACATACACATGTATATATTTTGAACTGTGATTTGTATGTAAAATATAAAAAGCACAAAAACAATTGTAATAAGGATAACTGTCTGCGGATGGACAAAAATGGTATAAAAGGAGCACTGCTAACAAGCATTGTTCATTAGCTAGGCATACGTTGCACGTTGCAAAGGAAACGAAACTTAAAGNGAGTTTGGCGGAAGACATGGAAAATATCCCCACGGTGAGAGAGCCACAGAGAGCCGCAGCGCGAACAACTCCACGGGTTACGGAGAGATATCAGCAGATGCGCGAGCTGCCTAGGAGTGACGAGACGGCTACCACACGACGGGAACCACACAGCGGTGTAGCAACACTACAGTCGGAGTACGTTAATCCGTGGACTGCGTGTAGACATTGCGGGGGATATGGCCATTTTGCGAGGGAGTGTAGAGCTGCACGGAGAGAGTTTTGTTGGACTTGTGGTCGATGCAATGTCTCGACTCGAGAGCGCTGCCGTACTGCATCGGGAAACGGGTCGAGGTCCCATTTGCGGCGAGGAGTGGGGCGTCAGGTAGAACAGCCTCGCCCAAACTAAAGAGAGTTCTAAGGCAGTCGGATGGCCGCATTATGGCGGCAATCAGAGTAAATGAGGTCGACGTAGTAGCTGCGGTTGATACAGGCGCAACACGAAGTTTCTTGAGCGAGGCCATATTTAAGAAACTGGATGTGGGAGAGGTTAGGAAGGTGAACACGCGCGTGGTAATGGGTGATGGGAGATCCAAAACGGTGCTGAAGGCTATAACGGCACGAGTGGAGCTGGCGAATCAGGCACACGAAAGCGATCTTTTGGTACTGCCTGGTTTGATGGATGACGTGGTGCTTGGAACCGATTACCTGGCAAAAGCGGGGGTCCGATTATGTTGCGGAGACTTAGACGTGGCACTCCGAGAAGAGAGCTGCGCACAAGGAGTAGAAACGTTCACGGCAATACGCGAGGGAGGTGCAGAGAGGTCAGGTAAATGCGATGAACCCAAATCAAACCCCATGCCCACAGGAGCCGCGACAACCGACGAAGCGAGAGAGTTCTCAAAGTCAGAATTACGCAAATTTGAGAAGATGTCTGGAGTTTCAAATATCGCCACTCACCGGATCGTCATGAAGGATGACCGGCCGATCAAGCAGAGGTATTGCCCGAAGAACCCGAAGATGCAGGAAATTATCAACGCGGAGATCGACGACTTTATCGAGAAAGGGTGTATTGAACCCTCACACAGCCCGCACAGCGCCCCGATAGTGTTGGCGAAGAAGAAGACCGTCAAATGGAGACTCTGCGTCGACTACCGACAGCTGAACGAGCGTTCAGTGCCCGACGCGTACCCCCTACCGAAGATCCAACATATCCTTGATCGACTATGAAGCGCGCGTTACATTATAGACCTGAAAAACGGTTACTGGCAAATCCCAATGGAAGAGCAGAGCAAGCAGTACACTGCTTTCACAGTGCCAGGGTGTGGCCTTTATCAATGGCGAGTAATGCCGTTTCGGCTACACTCTGCCCCCGCGACGTTCCAGCGTGCGTTAGACCAAGTTATCGGTCCAGAGCTAGAGCCGTATGCGTTTGCCTACCTGGATGACATTATTGTCATCAGAGCAACCCTGCAAGAGCACGGCCAACATCTTTCGGAGGTCTTCCGACGGCTTAGGCAGGCGAATCTTAGGATCAACCCAGAAAAATGCGAGTTTTTCAAGAAGCAGTGGAAATATCTGGGTCACGTCGTCAGCGAGGAGGGCATTCACACCGATCCTGAGAAGGTCACGGCTATCAAAGAGCTGACACCACTGACAAATATAAGGGAGTTACGCAGGTTCCTAGGGATAGCTTCATGGTACCGAAGATTTGTCCCCGACTTTTCCAAAGTGGCGCATGCGCTGACGTCCATGCTAAAGAAGGGCCACAAGTGGAAATGGAACGACGAGCAACAGACAGCGTTCGAGGCGCTGAAGAACGCGTTAACCGAGGCACCAGTGTTGGCTTGCCCCGACTTTACGCAGAAGTTCACTCTGCAATCAGACGCGAGCGACTACGGGCTGGGAGCTGTTCTCACCCAAGAGATTGAAGAAAAAGAACGCGTAATCGCATATGCGAGTCGCCGGCTCAACAATGCCGAACTTAATTATTTACCAACGGAGAAAGAGTGCCTGGCCATAGTGTGGGCGATCAGAAAAATGAGACCCTACCTAGAAGGATATACGTTTACCGTCATCACCGACCACTTAGCGCTAAAATGGCTGAGTAAGATAGAGAGTCCATCCGGTCGGATTGCAAGGTGGGCGCTGGAACTGCAGCAGTACTCCTTCGATGTGCAGTATCGCAAGGGTAAACTGAATGTGGTAGCAGACGCGCTGTCAAGACAGCCCCAGGAAACATTGCTTTTTCGATGACGGCGGGAGGAGTAGCGGTAGAGTGCAAGTGGCTGAAAGATAAGATAGCGGAGGTGGAGAGGTCTCCACAGAAGTTTCCTGACTTTGTAATCGAAAACGGTGAGTTGCACAGGCGAATATCAGGCCAAATTGACGGTGAAGACGTGTTGCCATAGAAGTTATGCGTGCCGACAGAGCAAAGACAGAGGGTGTTACGGGAGATTCACGATGTTCCCAGTGCAGGCCATATGGGGATCCGAAAAACGATAGCGCGGGCGACAGCGCGACTTTTGGCCGGGCATGTTCCGTGACGTGAGGCAGTACGTGCGACAATGTGAGACCTGCCAGCTTTACAAACCAAGCCAGCAGCAAGCAGCCGGAAAGATGCTGACGCAGCTAGCGGAAGAACCCTGGGCGACGGTGTGTGCTGATTTCGTAGGACCTCTTCCGCGATCCAAGCATGGAAACACTATGGCGCTGGTAATACTAGATCGTTTCTCAAGATGGGTCGAGATTGTACCAATGCGGAAGGCAACAGCGGAGGGAGTAATTCGAGCAGTGAGAGAGCGGATTATCGGCAAATTCGGCATTTCAAAAATCCTGATCACGGATAATGGAACGCAATTTACCAGCGCGAAATTTAAGCAATTCCTGGAGGAGATGGGAGTAAGGCACCAATTCACTGCTCCGTACACACCGCAGCAAAATCCGACGGAAAGAGCGAACCGTAACGTCAAGCGACTACTGGCGCAGGCAAGACCAGAAGAGCTGGGATGATCTGTTGCCAGAAATGACTTTGGCCCTCAACACGAGCGTGTGCGAGGCAACGGGTTACAGCCCGGCGTTTGTCATCCAGGGGCGAGAACCAAGGTTACCAAACGCATTGTACGACGAAAATACGTTAGGAACCGGCGAAGATACCACCACACCGCAAGTAAAAGCGGCGAGAATGAAAGAGGTGTTTGAGTTAGTGCGACGAAACCAACAAAAGGCAACGACAGAGCAAGCGAGACACTACAATCTGCGAAGAAGATCGTGGCAACCGGTCGTGGGAGACAGGGTTCTGGTGAAAGAACACTTCTTGTCTAAAGCCGTGGACAATTTCGCGGCTAAGCTTGCACCGAAATACGGCGGACCACATCGCGTACTAAATTTTATTTCGCCTGTGATCGTTGAACTCGACAAAGTGCACAAAGGGAAAAGGAGGACAGCGCACGTGAGTGATCTCAAACCATTTTATGAGAACAACACGAAAGGTGAAAATTCTCCCGTGGCATCGTCTGAGCCTAATTCGGCGCACAGCGGTTAATAGGTAAATTTCAGCAGACACTGAAGTGTGTGAACTCGGCAATTGCCAGCAGGGGAGCAACTGCCATGACAGCGGAGACCCTGAAAGATGAGAAGCTAGCCGAA
>NW_016157557.1:168719-220312 GCF_001687245.7 Rhagoletis zephyria
GCGCACAGCGGCGAATAGGTAAATTTCAGCAGAGACTGAAGTGTGTGAACTCGGCAATTGCCAGCAGGGGAGCAACTGCCATGACAGCGGAGACCCTGAAAGATGAGAAGCTAGCCGAATAATCCTAAATAAGATGAAGAAGAAGGAGATGATGGAGAAGAAGAAGAATAAGAAGAAGAAAAATAAATAAAGGTTCCAAAGGAGAACAATGAAAGATGCAGATGGCACGAAGCACAAAAGAAAATTATAAAAGTAAAAAAACTAAATAAATAATAATTATCATTATAATATTAAAATTAATGATAACAACAACAGCAATATTAATATAATTATAAATATTAATAATAATTATAATTATAAACATTAATAGCTGGAAAACATTTATAATAACAAAATACTACTAATTCTACTAATAATAATAATCGTAATAAGAAGAGGAGTAACACCGCAATGGCAACCCGAAATCTACTCCAGTTCACATCAACGCTACAAAACTCCCTTTTGGATAGTCAGCAACCCCGACACCAAACTACAGCTGTGCGAGGATGACAAATAAACAGATAAAAACAAAATATGCAATGTGAAAGTGAAACGGCAGCAAAATTACCGAAATTTTGCTGGAAAAGTGCCGGAAAACTAGGAAAATACAGTTTGTCGCACAATGGCCACTGTCGGTAATAAAAAGGATGTGCCGCGGGCGCCAAGTCACATGTTCGCGAAAAGATGGAGCAACAGCAGCAGCAACAGGCAAATTTTGTAGCCGAACAAGTGGAGGGCGGCGTTTTGCGCGTTCGTATAAAGCGCCTAACAGAGCACGAAATTCGGTGCTATAGTAGAAGTGACAGCAGCGGTGAAGACCGGTCGAGTAATTCGAGCGACAACAACAGCACCAGAGGCGAGCATGACGACGCTGGCCAGCCAAGTGACTCCAGAGGGGCGACAGCAACAGAGGCAGCAACAACAAAGAGTCGGTGTCGAGGACATCGAAAGCCTCGAAAGTACGCAGCCGTTCGTACTGCCCCAAAATAGTGAAGATGCGGAGATGGCAGCCTATTGGGGTGCAGAGTACTTGGCAAGCAATACGCCAATTTTGACTAGCGAAGAGGAGGAGATGGAGGACGAACCCTCAAACTTAAGCGTACTATCTGATGACAGCGAGCCGAAAAGTGAGTGCAAGGGCGAAATAGAGCGGGCGCCAACACCCATAACAATTTCGTCCGACGAGGAAGAGGAGTATGCCAAAAGGCAGGGCGAATTCTCCATCGCTACACAAGACGCCAGACACCTCGGTAACGGGTACGTAGAATTTGCGCGCCATATCGATATGCGCATCAGACTATACGACCCGATGGCATCGGAAGAGCCACATCCACCGCCGCAACAGCTGTGCCTTAGTGAAGGCGCGATCGAGGCGTGTACGTTGGCGAGCGGTGGACAAAGGGATTTTTGGAGGAGGGGTCGGCGGAAGCGGATTTCAGTGTGGCAGCAGATGCCAACTTAATGGCAGAAATAGAGCGTTGGCTAGAAGAGGCTGAGCCGAGTGTGCCATCGGAGTAGCAGGTCCATCCGGACGTAGGTGTGTTGCCGGAAGAGTTGGTGGCGGAAATTGAGTCGCACGTAAACCATCAGCAACAGAAGCGGCAGTCATTCAGACGCATCGTAAACGGCCAGGCGTACAGAGTACGAACTACCAAGACTGGCAAGGTGACCGTAGGTCTTGCTGCCGGGAGTAAGGAGGGAGTGTGAGGACCCCGGATCCTGTGGCCCTGGGCCCCACAACAACTATTTTATATACATATATAATTTGAATTAAAATATATGTACCATTGAATTGTATATTCGAAATTGTAAAAAACGCTTCGCATACATTTATGTACATATACTTATTGGATTGCATTTATTTGAATTGTAGTTCTTATACGTACTCACATACACATGTATATATTTTGAACTGTGATTTGTATGTAAAATATAAAAAGCACAAAAACAATTGTAATAAGGATAACTGTCTGCGGATGGACAAAAGTGGTATAAAAGGAGCAGTGCTAACAAGCATTGTTCATTAGCTAGGCATACGTGGCACGCGTCGCAACGTGGGTTACACGGGTAGTGGAAGAGGGATCAAACCTCCGAGACTATTTTTGTATATTTGAAGTGGTCTCAAACCACTGAGTCTGGTGCTAGCTGTAGGGTGTTAACCTACTCTAGTTCTATGCTTTAGAGAGTAGATATAGCGAGAGTATAGCAAATAAAGAGGCTATAAACGAGAAGCGAGTGTGTTCTAATTTCTTGAGGAGATAGGGTGTTTACTCCTTACTCCCTCTGCTACGCCCAGCACTCAGGAAAGTCCGTTACAGTTTTGAAAATATATCTTTAAGCTGTTACTTCCTCCACCTCTCCCGATTGATTGCTGTTAGATTCCTCTGGCAGCGCATTGTTTTTTGGAAGGAAATCAAAACGGCGAACAATCACGTTGTTAGGCCGCAGCTCGGGTAGTAACCCTGCAGCAAAATTTTAGAGGCAGCCTGGCAAAGCGCTAGTTCCGCCCTACAAATTTCAGAACTGTCTCTGAACTACTGCAAAAGGGATAGAGATTCAGTGGAATTCTGACAATCGCTACGCTAAATTTTCATCGCTAAAATTCTCTAAATGAAAAGTAGTAGGGCCGAAAAGTATACAACATGCGATGCGTAATCAGCCAAATCTGGTATTGTGGGGGGCATACAACTAGATGTTGCGTATAGTTAGGGTCGTCTGCTATTCTTTTGGGGATTTTTGGCGATCAAAATTAGCGATAGCAAATGTTGGAATCTGGCTACTGGACGGTTGAAACTCATGTGCTGCTAGTTGCACTGTCATCAATGTTACTCATCCTGGTCATGTGAAAGCTGACAAAAGTTGCACAAATATACCATACTATATATTTTATATTTGCTTAGACCCTAAAACTAATAGCAAACGGTTTTCGTTTATTTAATATTTAATTCCCAAGTTTATGGGGCAACGGCTAAAATATTTCAAAAAGGTTTTTATACATATAGGCATACATACGTACCAGGATTGTTGCGAATATTCGCATTCGCATTCGCAACTGCGGAGCTTCCGCCCTAATTTTTACATTCGCATTCGCTTTCGCATTCGCAATAATCAATGCGGAGCTTTTGCGAATGCGAATATTGTGCAAGTGCACTGATAAAACGTATGTCTAGCAAACAAAATGACAAATTGTAGCCCGAGGAAATGCTACTTTAAAAATGTCCCCCTAAGTCCCCGATTCTATTAAAATTTAAAGTCAAAGAGTAAGATCCTTCAAAAGGTATTTCCAGCGGAAATGTTCAACGTCTAGCTATAAAGAGAATCGACTATTTGCGCGTTAAAAGATAACCTTTAATTAGGTAAGAATTATGTAACTATCGAATATTATTTGTCAAAGTTCTGTTGAAGAAACTAGATATTTATATCGCTAGCTTTTTTTCTACTTTTTTCTTTGATAAGTGCAACTTTTTTTCTCATAAAACTTATTATGATTCCTTTTATTAGCCTTTCAGCTCGAAAACAATAACATTTATTTTAATTTTGTGCTAATTGTTAAAATTAGCACGCATCGAAATAAAGATAAAATTATATGTGAATAAGTTGACAGCCAAGTTCACAAATCAAATAAGAATTAATTCAAGGCGAATTTAATTTCTATTGAGGAGTGGGACTTGGCATGCAATATATGGTTAGTATAGTATGGAAAGGGCGTTACTCACATCGTCACTGAAATACAAAAAGCCGTAACTAACTAACAATCCGAAATTCACATTTTGATTGACGTATTGTGCATTCCATTGAATCATAAGTCCCATATGTTGAAAATTTGCGTTCATTCGCCTCAAAATACCACAGCCAACTGAAAGCATGGAATGGAACAACAAAACGGATTTGTTGGCTTATGGTACCGACAGCGGTAAGTAATTAATTGTGACTGCCTGAAACTAAGAAAAGTCGAGCTCAGCTAATAAAAAAAATAATTCCCGCTACTCATTACAGGCGAACCTTTCTAAGATGTCACCCGGGAACTAAGCAGATCTGAGACCTTCATCGTGCTTGATTCCAATAATTCAAATTATTATAAAATCGGGGCGCCTTTTTAACAAAATAACAAAATTTTAAACTAATTCGGCTGGCAGCAACGACTTTAAAAACAGAATTTCCCCGAAATTTCATTCCTAGAAAATAAGAATTTATTTGCCATATCCACCTATTTAGAACCTCGCTATAAGCACACATTTTTCAAACCAGTCCCAGAAGACAGGATTAAAAATGAATTACAAAAACTGAAATCGAAAAACGCGGATGACCTAACAGGCTCTCCAAATTCTGAAACAGCCAAAATAACTGGTACTTCCAAATTGGAAAATAAAGGTGTTTAAACAACGATCTTGCCATGATGCTAGATTGTGAAGATGAAAGTCCTCCATACATCCAACATTTGCAGCACCGATGCAATCCTCAAAAAGGAATTATTGCACCGCAATAAGAAAAGAAATATAACTGAAAGTCCTCTCAATCGAAAAGAATTTACAATTTTTTCAAGTTTCCAGTTTTTCAAGTTTGTCGCCTCGAGCGAGTAGTTATTTAGTGGCGCAGGTTTGATTTACGACTCTTTAAGAAACAGGCTGAAGCCCGAAAAGGCAGAAAAACTACTCTTTATTAAAATACAATGTTTAAAATTTTTAAATTCAAGTACTAAACAAAGAAAAAATATTATTAAAAATTACTAACATTTCCATTTTTTATTTGCCTAAAGCACCTAATGTACTCACCTAAATTATTTCTTAAAAATACTTGACATCAGCATTCGCATTCGCATAAGCGGATGTACGCTTTTAAACATCCGCATCCGCATTCGCATCCGCGGATGTCTAAAATTCCACATTCGCAACATCCCTAATACGTACGTATAAAATTTAATGCAAAATATAACCATAAAATTTAGTTAGTTTAGTTTAGTTAATTTTCTTTTTTAAGTACTCACAATATATTTGTTTGCTATTATTTTATAAAAACAAATTAATATTGAAGTTTTTAATGTAATAGGTGGCGTTTCATCTCCTCCGTCGTATCTATAGGTGGATATACGTCGACCGGCCATTCGTTTTCAGCCATGTATGGAAATTGTGGGCCACTAAACCATCGACCATCATTTTGTAGGCTTATCTTGCTCACCCATTTAGTGGCTTCATCTGCTACATTAAGTTTGCTCGGAATCCACCTCCACTCACTTGGATTGCTTAAATCAAGAATTTCCCTTACTCGAAATCCTACGAACTGGCTATATTTGCGATGATCGGAAGGCAGCCAACTCAAGACCGTCTTAGGTTCCGACCAGTACACTTTTCGGCTGATTTTCAAAGTATGGTTTTGAAGAATGTGAATTGCAAATCTAGCTCCAATAAGCGCTGCCATGAGTTCCAAGCGGGGGATGGATGTCAGCTTCAATGGTGCTACTTTAGTCCTAGATCCAATCAATGAGCACACAATATCTTCACCGTCCGTGATTCTGAAATATGCCACTGCAGCGTATCCATTCTCGCTAGCATCTACAAAAGTATGCAGCTGCACGTCGAGCAAGTTATAGTTAGCGAAATATTTCAGATAACAGCGGCTAATGCGGATGTTTTCTAAATCCCGAAGCATTTTTACCCATTTAATCCATTTGGAGAACTGCTGGCAAAATCGGTTCATCCCAAGTAACAGCACTGCGCCAGATTTCTTGCATTAAGATCTTTGCGTACATAAGAAAGTGACTTAGCAGCCCAAGGGGATCGTAAACCGACATTAATGCGCGCAGTACCTCTCTTTTTGTAGGGGGTCGATCACCAGTGAAGATTTCGCTCTCTAATTTCGTAGCCGATATTCGAAAAGTAATTTTGTCATCATTTGGTATCCAAAATATCCCAAGCACCTTTTCCATAGCTGTATCGCTGCTAAAGCACAAACTTTTACTCGTCGCCTGCGGTTCAGTATTGAGCTCCTGCAAAACTTCATTTGCATTCGATGTCCAATTACGAATGTAGAAACCACCTTGACTATGTATATATTTTACTCTTTTAGTTATTTTAATTGCTTCTTCGATTGTATCAAAGGAATCCAAATAGTCATCCACATAGTGATTACGCTTAATAGTTCCAGCTGCCTGCGGAAATTCGTTTTCGAAATCGGACGCGTTAAGGTTTTTGACATATTGCGAAATATTCGGTGCACAGGTAGCGCCGAAAATCATAACATTCATTATGTAAATTTCTGGCTCCATATCAGCCTTGCATTCTCGCCATAAAAAACGTTGTACATGTTGATCTTCAGATCTAATGAAAATCTGGTGAAACATTTCGGCAATGTCACCACACACCGCGACAGACTTTTGTCTGAATCGATGTAGTATACCAGGCAGCGATTCTAGCAAATCAGGCCCTTTTAGCAGTAACGTGTTAAGTGACACCCCATTAACCTTGGCAGCAGCATCCCATACTATTCTTGTTTTGCCAGGATTGTTTTTGTTGAACACGGCGAAAATTGGCAAATACCACATTTTCTCGTGACTTTCTTCATGCTCATCTAACTTGCGGATACAGCCTTTAGCCAAATAATCTGAAATGGTTGTTATAAAAACGCTTAGCAGTTTAGGATCAGCATTTAGCTTTTTCTCCAGACACAAAAGTCTTTTCTTTGCCATATTATAACTATTTGGTAGCTCAAATTTGTCATATCGCCACAAAAGCGCGGTTTCGTAGTGACCATCACAGCGCTTTCTGGTTAGTTTCTTCAGTATATTTACACAACGCACATCTTCAGCACTAGCCTTTAATTGAGATGACAAATTAACGCCTATATTTTCGAATGAGTAAAATTGTTTTACCATTTCTTGCAGCTTCGCATCGCCGTCTCAAGTACACTCGCAAATGTGAAAACTGTAAGATTCGTTATACTTTTCTGGTTATTGCAAGCTCCGTAGATCAACCATCCGAGTGAAGTCTTAATCGCTACAGGCTCAGTAGGTTTTCCCTCTCGAATTTTATGTGGGATTCCTAATTTCCAATTATCTACTCCCGCTGTATTTCACCAGTCCACTTCAAACACAATGCGTGTGACTGCCCGCTTAGCTCTAATTCGTTAGCAAATTCTTCGTCTAATAAGCTTATTGAAGAACCTTCATCAATAAAGGCAAACGTATTAACTATTTTATTATTTTTTCCTTTCAGCGTTATCGGGATAATTTTAAAGAGGATATCGCCTCTTTGTGAGCTATGAGCATTGCATTTATGTTTCTCAAAGTTTTCATTTGGTTTCAGTTGTGGTAAGTTTGTCTTCTGATTAGGAACAATGTTGCGATGAAGTAGAGCGTGATGCTTAAGCTGACAGCTGTTTACGCCGCATACTTCTGCACATGTTTTAAAATTTGCGTGTTGTTGTAAACATTGTTTACATAAATTTAACTTTCTTATTATCTTCCATTTCTCACCACGGTCGAGCGACTTGGAACATTTTCAATTAGCAACATTGTTGCAGTACTTCTTGCACACGCAACATGTTTTTCTTTCTTCTTCCTTTTCTTCATTGGTACATGGACAAAACTCTTTTTGTTGTCATTCTTGCGCACAGCTGTTTTATCACTTGAAACTGAATTAGTTGACAAAACAACAGAGCTAGCGGATAAACCAACATTATATATCCAATTAGAAAATTCGACTAAATTTGGCCGCATATTAGTTTTTGCCAAATCGAGTTTGTGCGTTCCCCAGCTAATTTGATAAAAGGGTGGTAGCTTTTCTACAAGGTCTTGTAACAATGACGAATTATTCATTTCATCATGTAACCCGCACGCTTCAATAGTCGTTTGTAAATTTTTTACACCAATGGCAAAAAATAATCTCTAACTTATTTTGATTTACTTGTGGTAATAATCTTAACCTATTTTTTATAGAGTTTAATTTTGTTTCTGGTTGGCCGTATAGCAACTTAAGTGTAGACATTGCTGTGCCAACGCAAGAAGGGTGTTTGAGAATATGCTGAACAGCTTGCAAAGCTTCGCCACGGAGGGATCGTTGAAGCCGTATCAGATTTTCAGCATCAGTTAAACCGCATACTGTAGTGGACCATTCAAAAGTAGAACTAAATAGAGGCCATTCTTCGGGCTGGCCGGAAAACGTAGGCAACTCCTTAGGCACAGATTGGCATGCACATATTTGCGTGGTGGACAAATTGTTGTTGAAAGAATATACCGAATTGGGCTGGGCGACCATGTGCGTTCACGACAACATGGAATTTGCTGGAGGTGCGCATATCGGCACGGAATTTACAATGGTCGATGTTAAGCTAGGTTGTGTAGCTGTTGTAGGCGAGGGCAGAAACCGCATATGCTGCGTCAAAGCAGCGGGTTGCGCAGCAGGCGTAGCTGTATGCGTCGACGTCGTAGGTGCGTACATTAACGCAGAGTTCGGGTGTTGCGCGGTATTAGCGAACTGAGCAGCAGAAGTCGACATCGTGGGAGTTGGCGCGCACATTAGCGCGGAATTCAGGTGCTCCACTGTAGCAGCGGGCTGATCAGAAATAGCCGACGTCGTGGGTGTTGGCGCGCACATTAGCGCAGAATTTAGCTGCTGCACATGTAGCAGCGGGCTGAGCAGCAACTGTAGCTGCATTCGTTGATATCGCGGGCGCGCAGGCTAGCGCAGAATTTGGGCACTGCACTGTAGCAGTAATCTGACCAGCAAATAGTGACTTATTCTGCCTTTCATTTTGCTTGAATTGCTCAATAATGGGACCATTCGGGAGCGATGCTGAAGTTCTGTTTATCAAATGTGGTGCTGAGCGCCTGTTAAGGCATCGAAATAAATAGATTTTGCTGAAATAGAGTCTTCTAGATTTTCTTTATGCTTAGGGACATTGTTAAGGTTATGTGCTTCAAGAATCTTATATTTTTTATCGAGGAATTCCTGAACACGCGCGATAGCCATTTGCCTCTCTTCCTCCAATCGTTGAATTTCGAGTTCAGCTGAGTGCTTTGTTGAGGTAGAGGTACGGATGAAATACTTCGCGCCGATGACGTCGAAGCCGATTCTATACAATTCAGACATTTCCATACTTTTGGGGAGGAGTCAGAAACGTTATAGGCGCAGGACTCGTGAAACGCCTTGTGACATTTAACGCAGGATACGTAGGCCTCGCTATTGTCATTTTCGCAATGTGAACAGTGCGGGGGTTGTGGTTGACCTTTTAAAGCATAGGAATTCATATTGTACTTACTTTGAGGTTAGCAATGGACACGTGTAGACCTGCAGTACAATTGTATTTCGTTTTCACCAGCAACGTCGTTGACAGCAACCGTGGCCGCAAATTCTTAAAGAATTTTAAAATGTTGAGACAGTTTCTCAACGGATTAAAGCGCCCTGATTTTCTTAGAATTTTGAACGAAAACTACGCCAGCTGGATGTGAATTCAGGTTTTATTTTGCATAGTTTCTATACATGTAATTATACATGTATGTATGTTAAAATTCCTATTATGGATAGAAACTTAAATTAGATCAATTTGAGAAATATGATATCGTTAAATTATACATACTTTAAGGTATAAAAACCAGGACGTATGACGAGATCTTGAGTAATTGCTTTCGAGCTACTTTATGCATGAACTAATTAAAGTACAATTGGCGCAATTCTAGAACTCCTCTTACGGCTCGTGACAGAAGTCATTTAAATTTATCGATAAAAATGAAAGTAGTAGATTACTCTAGTATAATATAATATATTTTAGACAGTGGCGTCAACACTTTCGTTTGCTGCTACGATTGTTTTTTTTTTTTTGTGACTCCGATGAGGGAGAGTTTATATTAGCTTTCTCAACCAAAACAGTAGAAGGTGAAGACGAGCGAGAGTTACGGCGATCAGCCATGCATGTTTTACAAAAGAAAGGCTTTCAGCTGTGAGAAGAAAATCCACATCAGCCTACAAGACACCAACACATTTTAAGTAAAAATACTCTTTGCAGTGAGCACACAGCACCTTCTACTATCAACCCTTTTGACCGCACAAGCACGGCATACTAAATTTTGATTTTATCAATTAATTTATTGCAATTAAATCACAAAGTTATGCGTCAATGACTCAAAATAAAACTTAGCACCATCCTGATACACATGAAAAAATATTTCGGGTATTCACAGTTTACTTCTAAAGTGAAAAGGTGGCAACTTTAACAAGATAACACACTCGAACTGTGAGCAACCCTTATGTTTAAATAAAGTATTAAGTTGATCAACAATACCACGCATTGCTAGACCGTTTGCCTTTCACGCGTTTGTGTTTAGAGAGCATCAACAAACCACATACATATTTCTCTCTATTCTCTCTTCTCTTTTTTATACTCAGCTAGCACAGCGCAAAAATAAAAAAAAAAAATAACCTTTGCCAGCTCCAGGCAGGCGCAAAGAGAAACTCATGTACAAGCAGCGCTGCGCCCAAAGCGAAATTCATGTATGTATGTACAAGCAGCGATAGATGCCAGTTTAACACAGAACATAAACATGAGACAAAGTCTAGTAATTTTGCCCAAAAGTGTTATCTCTAATTAGTATGGGAACCAACAACAAACAAAGTTACCACATGGTAAAATGTTTTAAAGTTACCAGGTGGCAAAATTAACACAGTAGATAATATAGAACTGTGAGTACCCTAATTAACTTATAGTTTTAGCAGATAATATAACAAAACGTTGAGCGATATAAAAAAACGTCCGCAGAGTACGACCGTCGCGACGCGTTCTCGTGATATTGATAACTTATATAATTTTGCACGAAGTATGAAATTTGGATTTAAATAATATAAAACATCGCCAAAGTTGCACCTAAATTTTAAACGTTTTAATCAGATTTTTTTTTTAAGTATGCAGTTTTATACCCTATTAAATTCTAGTATAATAAAGTGCCAGTCTACAGTTTCTGACAAATCGCGATGATTTTTGGGATTTTAGGTAACGCATTTTCTTCCATACAAAGTATATTCGAATTTTTTTTTGTATGGAAAAAAGGCGTAATACAGTCAGAAAAATTATCAAAAATCAGTCGGCCTTTTGAGCAACTTCAAACTTGCACTTTATTATACTAGAATAGAATGGGCTATAAAACTCCATACTCAAAAAATTCTGAAAAACCTGATTAAAAAATTGAAGATTTAGATGCTACTTTGAGGATTTTTTTATAATTTTTTAAATTCACATTTCATACTTTGCGAAGTTTTAAAAATTCTGCAAAGTATTGATAAAATTTTAAACCAAATAACCAAAATATTAAATGAAAACTAGATATTTATTAAAAAAGGTATCGGTCATAATGAGTAGATACTGAATTAATAACCTCAATAAATATTAAGAAAATATAAACTCAAATATATAGCTTGTACTCGAAAATATGAATGCAAAATAATGCTCAGTCTTCATTTAACAACAAACTCGAAGGTATATACTTTTTCTATTGTCATAATGAACTTACCTGTATAAACGTGGTGACCGTGACAATAATTTGAAAGATTTCGAGGACTGTAAAGTACATTTTTTTGTATGCCGTTTTCGCATTGAAACGTGTTTCTCTTTAATCCATAGTATAGATCATAATCGTGGATTTCAGATAGACCAGATGTATTGAACTTATGTGCAGCACTTATTATGCTATCTTGTTCCGATGTTATTGCCTTAAAGTACTTAGTTTGGTCTTGATAATATGAACATATATCTTTTTTTTGTTCAATAGAAGTATGTGATGCTGGTGGTAAAGGTGGTGAAACTGAAAACGTATGCGGCTCCGTCATTTGAGCATTGTCAAAACCATAATTGCCTATCGCGTTATTGGGCTCATCATAAGCGTTTTCCATATTATTGCTAAGAATTGAGTCACTTGAGTATATAGGTTTCCTCATGAGGTAAAGTTCTTTACGTGTTCTATCAAAATATTGAGCAGCCACTTCTATATCTGTGTCTTTACAAAAAATTCTGTCCACTCGGATATTGCTTTCATTACGTTCAGAGTCTTTTGATTGTTCTAGAGATGAATGTGAAGATGATAAACGCCTCAGTTGCTGTTTAATGGACCGGCCAACTGCTATATTAGGTGAGTCTTGAAATTCTATGGGGGGGTCTATTGGTGCCGAGGGGCCCTTTTTTAATGTATTGAAATTTTCCGCGCTCATTCCCCCTTCGGAGCAATTATCAAGTGAATCAAACTGAGAGACTTCACCATCACTTTCAACAATCTGAAAACACAAATTAAGAAGCTTTGTGTCATAAAATCAAACAAGTTTTACGCCGATTTTCCACTAGATACTGAAATGACAAAAACTTTGTACCATTTAAAAATGGCATGTGAAGAAATACTAATGGCTAGTAGTTTTAATCTAGTGAAACAGGTATTTTTTAATTTTCAACTCTGTCATGAAACTTGTGTCATTTAAAGTCGAGTGGAAATCCGGCATTATGATTTAAAGTAAGACGTACTTCAACTTCATGCCTGCATAAGCCCATTCGATACGAATCTCCACTAGATATTGAGCTGTTTGTAGTAAGTGGAACACCAGAGTCATCACTTAACGATGTTTGTGCATTAAGTTCAACACTATTTACGCTAATAATGTCATGTGGATGAGCGGGAAGAATACCGGCATAATCATTACAACTTGATTGACACATTTGTAAAATAGCAGAAATCGAAGAACTATTATTAAATGCAGACGACTGATGAACATTACAGTTGGAATCCTCAATTTTAATTGCTGTATCCATTTTCGATAAATTTTATAACTGCAGAAGACACACCAAAATGTACTATGTTACATAGGCATACGAAACAAAATACAATTTTAAAAGTGTAAAAAATTTGTTTTATTTGTATTCAGGGTATTCATATAAACATATACCTCGTAAATATAGTGGTTTTCCATACAAAATTAGGTAAGTTTACGAGGTATAGGTAGTAACGAGGCCTTTTTAGATGAATTGCTTTATTATTAAAATCGAAGTACGTAAAAATGGGTGCGTTCAGAAATGCATCAAGCCAAAGCATCAGTCCATTTTATTTCTAAACTATAATTACGGTGACCATATTTATGAGAGCCGAATACGGGACAAAAATAATTGTTCAAATTTGTTCCACAACAGCTTACAGATCTTAAAGCNAGTTTACGAGGTATAGGTAGTAACGAGGCCTTTTTAGATGAATTGCTTTATTATTAAAATCGAAGTACGTAAAAATGGGTGCGTTCAGAAATGCATCAAGCCAAAGCATCAGTCCATTTTATTTCTAAACTATAATTACGGTGACCATATTTATGAGAGCCGAATACGGGACAAAAATAATTGTTCAAATTTGTTCCACAACAGCTACAGATCTTTTTCAATGATCCTAGATGTATTAGCCCTGAAATGGTATCCTTATAGTAACATAACAAATTTGTAGGATAATTTTCTCGAGATTTTTACCCCGTAAAATCTGTTAAATTTTAGTATAATAAAGTGTAATTTTAAGTCGCTAAGGCTTACCATTAATTTTTGGAATTTTTTTTTTGTTCGACCATTTTTTAAAACAGAAGCAAATGAGCAGCACTTTCCACTCGCACTTGCACTTTATAATACGCAATTTTAATGAATTACAAAAGTACAAACCAAATTTTTTTTCGAAAGATTCTAAATATAAAGATTGAAATTTTAGTGAAACCTTGCAGAACTAATTTTTATAGTTTTTGCACAAAGTTGAAAATTTGTATTATATGGTAAAATAAATAATTAACATTAAATAAACCAAGGAAATATAGCCAAAACTTACTAAAATGTCGGGTCCTAATTTCTGTTTTGGTCACCGTATGTATGCCTGAATTCGAATCACAGGCATTCAAATTAGAAAATAATAACTTAAAACTGGTTCAAGGCATGGAAACACCGAATACGGGACAAATACAGAGCATTAAAAGAAATACAGAACATTTGGCGTCCCGTATAAAATAAATAAACTAACAGTACAATGGGTCAAAAAAGAGGACTGTCCCGTATAATACAGAACGGATGGTCACCGTAACTATAATTGATAGAAATGTCTTATTTGCGCATGTTTGACATTTCTATCTTTTATAGATTAGAAATAAAAAAAAACTGATGCTTTGGTTTGATGCATTTCTGAACGCACCCAATATATGAAGACTAGTGAACCCGCATGGCGTTCAAACTCCAAAATTGAATTTGACTTTTTTAACAGGTGAAACCCTATTCAAAACCCTCAAAAAATATTCCTCATGATTCACCTAGACCATTTCTGAGTGATGAGAGGTCGCGCATGGCGTCGGTTTTCATTGCATCGAATTACAAATCTCTCTGTACCTCTAAAACGGTTCTAACTTCCAAAAATAAAACCTTATTGCACGTCTATGTAGAATCCCAGTTTTCTAATGTGACTACTCATTTTGCAAATTCGAAATAACGACGCAGATGTGATGACCCTCACAAAAAGTAAAACAAATTTGACTTTTCAAACAGCTGGCAACCCCTTTAACCGTATTTTCAATTACAATTTTTTATCGTCTGGGATCGTTATACATATTTCAATCAACTGATGAATTAAATTGAATTCGATGTTTTAAGCACATGGCAACTCTCTTAAATACAGTTCAGCAATAAATTATTTTCAAGCCCATTTCGATTGATACCCATCTTTTGCAAATCCATTTAATTTATTAAATCATTTGAATTGAATTTTTTCAACAGGTGGCAGCCCTCTTCTGACACCCTTAAAAAATGCTTGTGCGAAGTTGCAAGATACTGTGTGCTTGATACCTTAGTGCTCGCAGTATTTGCACCAATGCGTAATGAAATAAACCAAGAAATTTAAATGAAACAAATTAGTGTTCCGCAAAGATATAAATGGTTTATTATAAAGTTGCTAAATTCACTAGGTATGCCTTAACAGTATATTGGAATATTACCTTAAACAATTGTGGCGGGATGTGATGGCTGACGTCGCTCGTCGATGATCTTCAGAAAAGAAGTGCCGGCGATGATCTCAGTAAATTAAGTCCAACCTCCATACAGTAACTATTTGAAACTTAACGATGGTAAATTTGGCGAGAAACATCTATCAGATTTCTGATTATTTCCTAATACATACATGTGCATACATGTGTGCGTATATAAATAAGCATTAGGGGGTCCGTCTTGTATTGTTTGGTTTAGGCTACAGGCCTAAACATACCGGCCCCGTTGCTATAAGCAACATCTGTCGCGCCATTCAGCCACCACACCTACATCCTTTAACAAATAAATGTAAAAAGAAATATGTACCAAATTACATTCATAAATTGATTGGTATTGCTATGTGCTGATTTGGAGCCTCCAATTTTCGTCTCGGCTTCCTTGATACTGGAAAAGAATGGTTATAAGAACGTGGTTGAAACATTTCATTGCACTTATATTGGTAGATACCGAAAATTTTAACTAGTTTAAGGCCATAGGTAGCTGGCGAGGCCGAGTCTCCAGTCGACCTTGATGCCGTTTTTGATAATAATTATTTTTGTTGTATAGGCTGTGGGCGGAAAGGCCTTGATTCCGCTCCACTATGCCTTTGTATCTTTCACGTGGTCGGAAAGGCCGAAATTCCGATCCACGTTGTGGAATTGGCGGTCAGGAATAGTGAATTTGCGATTCCTTGATGTGATCGGGCGGAAAGTCCTAGTTTCCGCTCCCAGTCTTTCATTGTATACTGTTTATCTTATTTTTTTTATTATTCTTATTTTCAAATATCATCATTATTATTTTTATTTTTTTTTCGTTTGTTGGGTGGCGAGTTGCAAATAAACGCACATGAATCCCAAAACAAATGTGTTTGCACTTTGTCAACATTTTCAGCTCAAATTACTGTGGATTTGGGCTTACGATTGAATAATGTGAGTGGTACTGTGTGGTATGCATAATATTCCTCTACCGATACCTTCTTATCGATTTTGGTTTCTACCAAGGTACATTGATAAGGTAATCGCAGGAATGAGCTGCCGAAATCTTCTGCGAGTGTGTGGAAATGTAAAGAAAATATTTCAATTTGACGGAATTTGATAATCAGCTGCTCTAATAACACCACCCATATGAATTCGCCTTGGTTTCTACGCTCACATACCCTGCAAACCAAAGTTCCCGAAATCTTAAGGAAATCGTTAGGAGTATCTCATTTCTGTAACGATTTTTTTACGAATTTTCAAAGAAAATTATATGAAGTGGTTGACACGAACTCATAAAGAAATTTCTGTACGAAAAATAAAGAAAATTCTGGAAAAATTCTGAAAGATATTCTTCACATAGCACCATTATTTTCGTTGCTTCACAGATTTTCTTCCGAAATTTCGTAAAAGAATGGAAGTGTGCGTAATTTATTTAATTTTAGAAAATTCGGAAAAAAGTCGAAATAAATCTTAACGAATTCTTTAAAATTTCTTTACAGTGCAGAATACTCTGAAAAAATGGTTTGCAGGGTAGCTGCCATATTGGTCCACAAAGGTATGAGTAAATAATTCTGTGGTCATAAGCAATAACCGCCTAAGTCGACTCAAGAAAGAATTGAGTTATATATGCTATCGTTTTCTCCAACTACTATTCCATGTTTAAGTGAAACTCCCATCTCGTTACCTAGGCTATTTGAAAAGTGATAGATGAAAATATTTTGGCTTTCCCATAAGGTTGACATTACAACCCAAATCTTTAAAGCGTTTTCTCTCGAATTCAGGTTTTCCGACTTAGCGATTATTATTTAAGACCACAGAATTAATATCTCAAATATCGTAAATGATACGACAGGGTGATTATGGTGAGTTTTGTATTTATCTTGGCCTGCCACCAAAGAAAAAAAACCATAAAAAATAACTAAAAAGTTTCCCTTGGTGGTCAACCTTGATAAAATTTGGGAAATAATTATATTTGAGATTAACATTTAAATTGCGTTATGGAGTGTTACTTATAGAATAATGCAAAAACATTGTTTTCATGTATTTTAAATGACTAATGCATGGTTGTTTAAGCGATTCGCAAGTTTTTGATTCAAATTTTTGTTTCTAAAATTAACCTTGTGGCTAACGCGCGATAGATGGTGCTGCAAGAAATTGCATATTACCACATCGTTGTAGGGTCACGCAATGTAGTATTAAAAGTGAAAGTACATAACGTGCATTGCGTCGCCGTCACCGTCACCGGCAGTTGTCAAAAAAGCTGATTCGGTGTATTTGTATGAAGTAAGTTACATGAACAAGCTGACGGTGACGGTGCCGCACAAATTAGCTCAACTCTCGGTTTTGCTTATGCGATTGCGTCAAATGACAACTATTCAATGGTTTGTTTACATGTTTGAACGTAAATTTTTCCAGTTTGTGAAAATTTTAATATTTATGGAAATATTGAATGTAAAAAATAATGGAGGAAAACCTAATAAAGGAAGTGAAAAAGTAAAATGCAAATTTTGCAAAGAGTATCCGCGAGTTAATGATTTTTCGGGCGAAATGTCAAACGAATTGTGTGTAACTTGACGCATAAGCATCGTTGACGGTGATGTTGACGGTGGCGGTGACGCTGTCGCAATGGATGGTATGTACTTTCACTTTAAGATCGTAAAATCTTGTACACACCTCTGGCAATATTTGGAATGAAGTGAAATGTCATTCACTATTTTCCATGAGGCAGAACGGATTTATTGTAGCATTTTAATTAATAATTTATATTGAATTTTCTCTTCCAGGTTTTAGCAAATACTCATTAAGATAAGTGCAATACCTAGACGGCCACCCCTTCTAGAAATGGTGAACATTGCCAAAAATGCTAACCANCAGAACGGATTTATTGTAGCATTTTAATTAATAATTTATATTGAATTTTCCGTAACTCTTCTCTTCCAGGTTTTAGCAAATACTCATTAAGATAAGTGCAATACCTAGACGGCCACCCCTTCTAGAAATGGTGAACATTGCCAAAAATGCTAACCAGTCGGAGGGATTTATTCGTTAGGAATATTGGGAGGACCGCAAGTACATAAATCCTTACCAGCGCATATGTATGTACATATTTCCATGGCATATCGCGCATGAACCCAAATATGTTCCGGCTAAAATGCACGATGGNAGTCGGAGGGATTTATTCGTTAGGAATATTGGGAGGACCGCAAGTACATACATCCTTACCAGCGCATATGTATGTACATATTTCCATGGCATATCGCGCATGAACCCAAATATGTTCCGGCTAAAATGCACGATGAGGAGTGCATGTTGTATATATAATGCTTGCTTATTAATACTTCAAATGCAGTGTTTATGCAGTAGTATTACTGGGTAATTTGGCAATTCGTGACACATTCTATATTTTTATATTTTTTTGAAAAGTGGGGATTTTAAGCTAGTCGATAAATGGCCGATGATTGCGGCCTAGTGTTTTCACGTTATGGTGAACATGCCTACCAGAATGTTATTAGGCACATATATTTGCACCACCTCGGTCGGTGTGATCTTAGCTTCAAAGGTTTACTGAGCTCGTAGCGGCGGCTGGCGGTGCACTGCGGAATGCGGTTTCGATGTGGATGAAGGAGGTGCAGCTGTTATTGATACCTCAACTATGGTTCCTCCTAAATGGGAGACCATACAACAATTTTAACGTCAGCACGTAATCTTGACATTGCCAGTATTGTAGGACCCTTAATAACTGCACCGTTGATATACGGAGGCGCCGGACTGTTAGCCGACAAGGAAATTTCTTTAGTGTTCCAATTTTTTAGGCTGCAACCCCAGCGTATAGGTATAATCCTGGCCAACCTGTAAAAGATTACCTGCATACGATTAGACGCGGTACATTGCTTATTGCAGTTTTTCAGACCAGAAATAATGCCCCGTTGTCCTCTTTCTATAGTTTTATTTACTTTTTGATGAAGAAATGCGCAAGATGGAGTATCACAAGCATGCTAGTGATCAGGGTGTCGCCACTGCCATAAGTGAAGGGTATTTGGTGAAAATGGACGCAGGCCCGTGGCCAATGTGTTCATCACAAAGATCATATTTGCTGGGGCAAGCGTCTGCAATAACCATCCGGCTGTCCATTTATTCGAAACGCACAGAGACCAAGTGGATTGGGACGGTATGAAGCCTAATTTATGATTCCCGGTAGGGTAACAGGAGTTGCTCGCAATTTGCTTTACGTGCAGCGTGGTTACCAAGAAATTGAGATTTCTCGACACACAACAAAAAAAAACAACAACCCTTAGAGAATAATTGTCGAGATACATATGCTAGATAGCAATATGTGTACGGAGAAAGCTAATTTGGCAGCTGAAATGAAACTAAATAAATAAGGGGCAACGCTCAGATGAAGGCATGAAAGCAAAGCAAACGAATTCAGTTGAAAAGAATGCAATGATCAAGTACGATTCTGCCTGTTCTGAACCGTAAGTATGTACATTAGAGTGGTTCAAATAATTTTTTTTTAGAAATTCATAAACGCTACCTCAAATGATTGTTAGTTGTGATAAAAAAAGAGAAACCTGTTTTTTTATTTTGAAAAAAAAGTTTCCTTAGAGTTTTTTTATAAAAACGCTGATGTTCTCAATTTTTTTTTATTTTCTTGACATGTTAAAATGCAGCTAAAAATTTAGTTTTTACGTATAACTACTCTGGTATTATTGGGGAACATTCCCTTAATTACATACCTGTCTTGGGCAGTTAGAATGGGCCTAGTGCCCGAAAATATGCTCTCGAAAAGAGACTAGTAAAATTAAAACGTTAATACTGAACGACTTACGCATTGTCATGGGTTGGAACTTGTTACCAGGGGGTTTCTGGGTTGCTAATTAGGGATCTGAAGTCAGTTTTTCGAAATTCAAAATGGCGGATCCAAAACGGCGGTCAATTTTTTTTAAAAATGATTGGATTTTATCGAAACCCGGCGCTCGAGAGTTTTTGTGGACGCCGACTACGAATCTGAAGTCAATTTTTTAAAATTCAAAATGGCGGATCCAAAATGGCGATCAAATTAAAAAAAAGTTGATACTGAACGTTTTAAACATTGTTAAGGGTTAAAACACGATTCCAGTGGGTTTCTGGGGTTACTTATTACGAATCTGATGTCAGATTTTCAAAATTCAAAATGGCGGTTAAGAGTTTCAAACAAATCCAATCATTTTTTTTAAGTTGGTCGCCATTTTGGATCCCCCATATCGAATTTTGAAAATCTGACATCAGGTTCGTAATCAGCAACCCCAGAAACCCACTGGAAACGTGTTTTAACCCTTGGAAATGTTTAAAACGTTCAGTATCAACGTTTCCATTTGAACACTTTTTGAAGTGAAACTTCTTAGGCGGCGGTATCGCAAAAATGGAGAGTGAAATTTTTAAAACTGAAAACGTTATATGAGTGAGAAGGAAGATATAGGTAGTATAGGGAAGGGGAAAAAAGAAATAAAGCGACGCAAGACGGGTACGAGTATCTACATATATATGTATGTATGTTTGAATGCACGTATGCATGTATCCATGTATACATATATATGTATGTATGAACGAACTCATTGCGCATTTCAGCTCTGCCACTATCAAGCATTATATGTATAAATGATGCAAGCGTGCTTCGCGTAACTACATCCATTC
Organism: Rhagoletis zephyria; assembly: GCF_001687245.7. NCBI lineage: Eukaryota > Metazoa > Arthropoda > Insecta > Diptera > Tephritidae > Rhagoletis > Rhagoletis zephyria. The sequence continues at coordinate 189,404 of NW_016157557.1, forward strand.
GTACATATGTACATATGTATGTTTGTATGGATATATTTATGATGAAGCAAACGGGCTTCGTTGATGTACTGATGGGCATATGTATGTACTTATGGACAGCAATGTTTTCATGTATGTACATATGTTTGAATGGTTGTATATATATTTGTATATATGTACATATGTTTGTGTATGTACATATGTTTGTGTATGTACATACGTTTGTGTATGTACATATGTTTGTGTATGTACATATGTTTGTGTATGTACATATGTTTGTGTACATGTATATATGCACATATGTAGTACAAACGAAAACAAATCTAATAAGCTGCTCGTTGATATAAATGCGAACTGTACTGATTGTCAAAAATTATGTGTTTGTTGTACATTTGTTCATGTTTGTCATTGTGCGTGTAATTTTCTAGAGTAGTTTTGTGCTCTCGCTATCTCCTTGTATTAACTCGTCCTTCGTTGGTATACTCTGATGAACATATCGTCGGTGATACCACGATTGAGAGAATACAAAGGTTGCGCCGATCTCGGACCGCTATTCCTCTCTTAACGAATTTGACAGAATCGTTGTTTGCATGACGTCACACTGGTGCAACTTGTTTACATTTTCCTTGCGACATTTTTTCTTCTTCTTCCATTCTTGCTCACGTTTTGGCATTTCTCTCTCGCAATTGCACCAGTGTGACGTCACACAAAAGTTATTCTCAAAAATCCTCTCTTGATCGGCGCAATCTTGTATTCTATCATTCTTGCGGTGATACTGCAAAACGTTCTAGGTCAATTATGACCTTGGGTGCTTAAGAACTCTGTCACCTGTATCTGATCGCTTCTGTTAATCGATCATCTTCATCAGCCAAAGGGAGATAGTTTTGTCGTTAGTTATGAAAGTGTACTGATTTGCATATGCGTTCCGGCGCTTGTAACAGACCATCTAAGTTCCAAGAGTAATATTTGGCATAGAACGTTTTGCAGTATCACCGACGATATGTGAGGATGATAGCAAGGCCAACTTATATAAGGTAGTGTTACAGGAGCAGTTGAAATTTTCGCCCGATGTTTCTTAAAGAAAGCCATAAACGTCGCGACCGTTGGTTCAACTTGGTGTTGTTTTGCTCTAGATTGCACCGTTTGTGGGCCTGTTGCATGAATTTATGTCTTGGTTGTATGAAAGATTTTCTGGCAAGTTGTACCACTTATCGCTACATTAATGGCCATGTTGTACAAACTCATTTAATTTGCGTTTATTTTGTATACTAAATAACCGAAAATGGATAACTCAGCCGAAATAGGAACGTGCTTTCGTTGAATGTTATAAATGTAAGCCGAAACTATGAAATTGTGAAAATGAGATTTTACAATGAGACTGCTCGCAAAATTGCAATGTTTGTGGGCAAAACGTCCAACTTGATTGCGGATGATTTGAACCAACGTTTTCGGCTTGCATTATGTCAAAAGGATGTGTTTGTTGTAATTCATTCTGTCATTTACTACCATTATGCGTAGGCCAATTCATGAAATCATTTCATGCGTTTGAGTAGAAACTGAATGAATGAACACCATTCATGATTACAATTAACGCGAAATAGAGTTTATGCACTTAGTTTTTACTCAGACCGATGAAATGATTTCGTGAATTGGACTACGCATACATGTGATACTTATGCTTTTAATTAAAAAGTTAATTTTATGTTTTTATACTCTTGCTACCACAGGAATATATGAATTCGTGATAAGAATATATGATAATAAAATATAGAGATAAAAGAAATATATTCGCCTTGGAAGATAGAAAGCGAGTAAGAATAAATGCCGAACAAAGAAATTTGTCTTCTTCAACTTAAATAAATGCATTTTGCAAACAAAAGTGCGTACGTTACTTAGTGCCTTGGTAATGGCGAATTCGTTAGGATCTATTGATTGCATTATAAACATTTTCATTTATTTGTTAAACATACAATTACTTCCATTACAACCCGGTCCTATGGATGCTAGAAGCGCGAATTCATATAAGGTGGTGTTACCGGAAAATGAATAAATAAATTATATGTATGTCAAATTAATAAGATGAAATGAAATTATTGTTTGATTTCTAACCAAACCAATGTATGTAACTCAATCGCCGAACCGTAAACATATGTTTACACATCCAATTTCGTGTGTAGGTACCTGGTACTCACACCTTTTTTAAGAAGTTTCACTTCTATCATGTGTACGGTGTTACACACGCATTTTTTTTTTAATTTGATCGCCATATTGGATCCGCCATTTTGAATTTAAAAAAATTGACTTCAGATTCGTAATCGGCGACCCCAAAAACTCTCGAGTGCCGGGTTTCGAACAAATCCAATCATTTAAAAAAAATGGACCGCCATTTTGGATCCGCCATTTTGAATTTCGAAAAACTGACTTCAGATTCCTAATTAGCAACTCCAGAAACCCCCTGGTAACAAGTTCCAACTCATGACAATGCGTAAATCGTTCAGTATCAACGTTTTAATTTTACTAGTGTCTTTTCGAGAGCATATTTTCGGGAACTAGACCCATTCTAATTGTCCAAGACAGGTGTGTAATTAAGGGAAAGTTCCCCAATAATACCAGAGTAATTATATGTAAAAACCACAGTTTTAGCTGCATTTTAACATGTCAAGAAAATAAATAATTCAGAACATCAGCGTTTTCATAAAAAACCGACCAGCGCGACTTCTAAGAAAATTTTTTTTCAAAATAAAAAATACGTGTTTCTTTTTTATCACAAATAACAATATTCTGATGTAGCGTTTATGAATTTCCAAAAAGAGTGTTTTTATGAACCACTCTAATGTACATATGTATTGATAATCTCAAATTTATACCGAGTTATCAAGAAACGCGTTCTTTTTTCGAACAAAACTAGATCTGCGATAAAGTAAGACGCGAGCCGGCATTCGAGATCGAAATAGTCGTGATTTTGGCAGTGTGATGGAAATCAATTTCAAGGCGAAATGCCGCGCACATCAACTGCCAACATATTCTTCACAACTAAGATGAGATGCATTTCATTTCACTGGCTACGTGAAAACATACAGGTATGTGCACCTTATTCAAATTAAACTACATATGTTTAATGGTTTAGGCTCTTTGAATATCCCCTTATTCAATTTTAACGCAAATGGCCAGAGTTTTATAGTTATTACAGGGAATTTAAATGAGGCGATTTTACAGGCAACTTTAAGTTGAATGCAGCAGTACGTTGAAATTAAAAGAAAATGTTGGGAAATCGTTATGGTCGTCAATCATTTGATCTAACTTGTGGCAGTAAACACCGCAGTCTTATGGGTGATGCTAATCACATTGACTTCTGACGCGTTTTGAAATGGATCTGAGCTATTCAATAGTTTTATGTGTATTAGAATAAGCACTAGATTGTGGATTTGGGAAATTTTGAATCACAAGCATATATGTGTAGATGGGAGCTGGTTGGCTTTCGTAAAGAAGATGTGGAATTAAGAAATGAATATTAATGAAAAGCCCTACGCGCTCAACACATTCCTATTAAATTTAGCATTGAAGATAAAACTGTCAAACAAGTTGCAGTAGGACGGACATACACACGCAATTATGTATGTCCAGATATACACAGCTTAAATTGACTATTATGATCCTATGACTTCACCAATCTCGCTTGATGCAGCAGTGCTGTTTTTGTTTCGGTACGATTTACATAGATCTTACGATGGTCGGTTCGATATTACCAGATCGTCCAGGGTAAACTCGGGTTAAGAACCATCACATAAATACGCAAATCTTTATTGAGCATTATTTGAAAATTCACTCCAGGTACACATAACCTGATTGGAATGAATTCTGAATTGTTGGTTGGGGATTTTTATTTTATTTTTATTCGGTTCTACAGAACTGGAAGAGGATATTTTTGTAGCAGGGTCTTGTAACCTGTTTGCTTTATGATCGAAGTGTTGTTGCCCTGTACATTGGTGTTGGGTATGGGGTGCACTTGTTAAGATTCTGCTGCGCCAACACCTTCGTTTTCTCTAGTTCAAGTAGGACGTGATATTTGGTGGTGTTTTTGCGTCTAGATTCGGAAAGTAGGTTCGTACCACCATGTGCGCCTCTTCGATTTGGGGACTTATTATGAAGGGTAGCTTCAGCCCCTGCCCAGCTCAAAGAATTGGACACTAAGATTGGCCGTGGTTTTGGAGTTTTTATACAAAACTGTTTCCCTCCCTTGAGAGTTTTGATTTTAGGGTCGCATTCTGAGGACATAATTCGGTTATTTACAGAGACCGTATTAAAGAGAGATAATCTCTTAGTGCGTGGGGATATCGGCTCTGTCCGGCCAGTTATGATCGAGATGAAGACGGTTTCTTGAGCGAGTAAGTTCCCCATTACCCTCTTTTCGGTGCCACTCAATATTATCTGGGCATAAATGTCGCCGCCCAGGGCAAGATCAACTTGTTCATTTTTGAAGAAGTTCTTGTCCGCTAATAGTAGGTCCGGTAACGTTTGATTAGTTTTAGCGTTGACTTCGCAAGTTGGTAAATTTCCGGTGACTTGTGTTAAAACTAGAACATTGGTATTTATATTGACTAAGGGGTAAATAGGTGACCGCAACAAGTCACTTTAACTTTAGCTGAANTCGCAAGTTGGTAAATTTCCGGTGACTTGTGGTAAAACTAGAACATTGGTATTTATATTGACTAAGGGGTAAATAGGTGACCGCAACAAGTCACTTTAACTTTAGCTGAGACCATGTTATTGATACCTGATACTTGGGCTTGTATCCTTTTTGTGGGCAGATTAATCCTACGCTTAAGCCTTTCAGCCATAAAAGAGCACTCTGTACCGGAATCTATAAGCGCGCGTGTCGAAAAAGTAGCATTATTAAAAAATATGTTCACACGCGCGGTTCCTAATAAAATCTCTTTATTCGTATTAGCGAAACAAGATTTAACATTGCTCTTGCTCTCGCAGAAGTGGACGCAAAGTTATCCATGGGGTCTAATTGGTTCGTTTGAACGGCTGAGAACGGTGCGCCTGTCTGCCTATGGCAAATGCTAAAATTGTAAGAGCTAGTGCACCTCGACACGGTATGTCTTGAAGATAGTCAGGTAACGCAACTGTTGTTCTTCACGAACACTATCCTATGGGATGACGAAAGCTTGTGGAACTTCTGGCAATTTTTTAATTTCTGCTCATTACATTCACACAATTTGCATACAACCTTCGTCATACATACTTTGAAGGATTTAAATTTTTTCTGCGAAGTTTCATAAGGATGTTTAACATTATGTTGCTTAAAAATTCTGGAATGGATAGCACCTTTTATATCTGACACGGTTTCAAGTGTTTGGAACCTGTTAGAGAGAAATTTGTCCATATCATGCCATATCCGTTTTATCCTCTATTGTTTGCTCCCAAAATGCTAAAGTGCTCTCAGGTAATTTAGTCGAGCAGAGGTATGTGATAATTGCATCCCAGTTTGAGATGACAATTTGATGATATTTTAAGGACGCGATGCAATTATTTATATCTCGGTGCAATTTTTTAATGAAACTGCAGCACTCATTCTCTATCGCCTGTAGATTAAACAGAATCTTTAACTGAGTGTTCACCAAAATGCGCTTATTTTCATATCTATCGCTCAAGTTTTTCCGCGCTATGAAGGAGCCTTCATTAGTGAGTGAGCATTTTTGAACGATTTCTTTGGCCACGCCCTGGGTTTTTTGGTTGAGGTGGAATAATTTTTCAGACGGGGTAAGGCGCTTATTCAAGATGTAGATGGCCGTGAACATATCTCGGAATGTTGGCCAAGAAAGATAGTCGCCCGTGAACACTTCTTTATCGCAAGGGGTTAGGTGGATATTGTGTTCCCGATCGGACTGATCCTCCACATCTCTTTCACTCTTAACTAAATGTTCGTGAAGATCTGCCAGCGTAACAGCTTTTATATTTAGCTTTCGTGGCAGATACTGCTTTAGCTTCTGACTTATGTGAATTTAAATACTCATCGTAAGCTAACTTTACCTTACGCCACATAGCTTTTAGTTCCCCTTGTTGAATAGCAAGAGTATATTTGGTATGGTCTGTCAGGGGAACGCTATTGTAATCTGATTTGAACTCAGTTACTGCGTCTGCCAGCCGAATATAGGTATCCATATATTATTTAATGAAATAAAGAAAAGCCAATACGAAATGACCTTTAAAAACTTTTCGAAATTACCAAGCAGAGCAAAAAAATACCACCACAATCCTAAGAGGCAACACAAGAATTTAAGTGCAATTGTACACGTATCAAATTATTTATTTGTTTTACTATGTATGTATATGTATGTATTTGCAGCTTCTATATTTACAGGCAATTCAAACTCGCCACCCAAATCACCAGTGTTCAACTTTAATATAAGAAATAAATGAATCCGAAAATAATTGCAACGCGTTAGAGGTGATTTTGTGTACCCGGTATTCCTGTGATAAAGGTGATTAATATTTGTGAAAGAAGGTATGGAGCCAAACAGTGCAACCAAGAGTGCAAATCAAAGGTGCGTGCGTGCACTTAGCTGTTTAACACATATGTACGTTCGTATGTACACTGTTCACTGTATATTGAATCACGACACCGAACAAATATACACAGGATTAATTACATAATTAGACGTTGTCCATAAAATCATTCGTGGGTTTTTATCTAACGTGGTATTTTCACGTGTGTGTTATATATACGTATGTGTATGTGCAATGGAAATGTCAACCACGTACATACCTTGTTAGCTCCGGGTCTGATGAACCGTGTGGTAAGGTGCTCTGTTGTATGATTGATAGTGGCAGCAAGTGTGTTGGTGAGCTCCTGCTATTGTGGCAAGGTGATATATTTTAGGCGTGTGGCTGTGTGTTGGTTCTCCGGTTGTGCTGTCAGTGTTCTGTTATGGAAAAAGTTCTCCGGTGGAGGTGACTGTATTTAGAATATTTCGTCGGTTATTTTTGCTCCCGGCGAAAATGGACCATGTGCAAAGTTGCAAGATAATGTGTGCTTGATAGCTTAGCGCTCGCAGTATTTGCACCAATGCGCAATGAAATAAATCAAAAAAATTAAAATGAAACAAATTAGTGTTTCGTAAAAATATAAATGGTTTATTATACAGTTGATAAATTCACTAGGTATGCCTTTACAGTATATTGGAATATTACCTTAAACCATTCTGGTGGGATGTGATGGCTGGCGTCGCTCGTCGATGATCTTCAGAAAAGAAGTGCCCCGATGATCTCAGTAAATTAAACTCAAACTCCATACAGTAACTATTAGAAGGGGAAACTTAACGATGGTAAATTTGGCGGGAAACGTCTATCAGATTTCTGATTATTTCCTAATACATACATTTGCATACATGTGTGCGTATATAAATAAGCATTAGGGGGGTCCGTCTTGTATTGTTTGGTTTAGGCTACAGGCCTAAACAATGCTTAATGTTCAATTTTAAGATTTCTTAACACTCGTTCGTTTGATACCTATATTTTAAAATTTCATGTAACTTATGTATAATTAAACTAAATGCAACTTTCAAAAGAGGCGGCAACTCTCTTATAAATTATTTTCGAACTAAAATTTCCTTAAATATTTTTCGTCTTTCGTTAATATATAAATACTTAACGTAACTGATAAATTAAGTTGAAATTTAATTAAACACGTGGCAACCCTCCTAAATATAGTTGTGATATAAAGGATTTTAAACTCATTTCCATTGACAACCATCGTTTAGTAATTCATTAAATTAATTTGTTAAATAATTTTAATTTAACCTTTTAAAGTGGGGCAACCCTCAAACACATAAAAAATATTCTATTGTCAAACTAATTATTTCTTAAATCTATTTCATTTGACATCCATTTTTAATATTTCATATAATGTGGGTATGAAATAATTTAATTCGACTTCTCGAATAGATGACAACCCTCTTCAAAACATTTCCAAACTACTACCTTCTTAAACCTCTTTTGTCTGACACCCATATAGTGATACCTTATTCACTTAACAAATGCCTTTAACTAAATTTTTTAGATTTTAAATTTTTAAACATGTGGCAACCCTCCTACACAAGTTGAGATATTAAGCCTTTTCAAACCCATTTCGATTGATACCCATATTGTAACAATTGATTTAACTTCTTGAATAATTTGAACTTATTTTCTTAACAGGTGGCAACTCTTTTCGAAAAAGTAAAACCTTATGAACATCCACACCGAAAGCCTTTTAATTTCACACCACACTTTTGAAAATCGAACGAATGGTGCGGATCTGAGGGCATTGATTATTAATTATTGAGTTTAATTAATTAACAGGTGGCAACTCTTTTCGAAAAAAGTAAAACCTTACTGCACATCTACAGCCCAAGCTCTTTAATTTGACACCTAATTTTTTAAAATCGAACGAACCGTGCAGATCTGATGACCTGGATAAAAAAATCCCTTCGCGTATTATATATATAGCTGATCACAAAAGAGCATTACTAAAACATGCTTTCTTTACATATTGAGGAAAATAAAGTTAAAAAGAACTAAAGATATTTATTTACAATTTTAATAACCGCGAAAAAGATGTAAGCGACAATATTACCTATTTTCACTTTTTGACAGATATCGATAGTTTATAGTCATACTCATCATCTGTGAAAATGTTGTAGCTACGGAAAGTTCCGTTACGAAGTTAAGGTGAAAGAAATTTTAATATAAGCGCCAACTCCGTTTTGTTTACTTTTTGTTTGATACCGGCATGCCGCTTACATTAAAATTTTCTATTTAAAATTTACCCTGTTTGCACAAAATATTCATAATTAAGAAGTATTCAAATGTTGTAACGCACAAAAAGGAAACTTGTGCATATACAGTGACTCAAACAAGTGACCACGTGTTGATTTTTTGTAAGCATTCGGCATGTTTTTCAACTTAATTTTGAAATGAAAACTTCTTTAGCGGCGGGAGTAATTTGAAACTCGATGAAACGAAAAACGAGACAGCAAAAACAATACATACATATTTGTTCATAGAATTCAAGCGAAGTATCGAGGTTAAATTCAGGAGATTTCGTTTTTGTTTTATTAGCTTTGTAATGATTGATACTGTATTTCAAAGATATATTCATCCCATCTAAACTAAAGTATTTATTTCATATTTTAGTTACCATAAGCCACTCGTCTCCTTTCTGGAAATTTGAGCATGAGTCTAATAAGAACAAGATGAAAATTAAAAAATTTAAAACGAAAAATTATAAAACCTTATCAACTTCGTACCAATATTATAACAAACAAACGCATTGGCCTCACTCTCCCGTATTTTAATTTTATGAGGCTTTAATAAAAATCATAAAAGTAAAAGTTTCAAACTTTATAAAAAATTTAGGAAAATTTAACAAATTTCCACCAAAGTTTCAAAACTACAAAGTTTTTAATCTGAATTTTTAGAAGATCCTTGGGTATGGAGTTTTATATCATATACATACAATTTTAGCGCAATGAAGAGCACTGTTTTCTATAATATAAGCATAAATATAAATATGTTTGTATATATTATAGGAATGAATTTCTTCCGGCGTGTATAGTTGCTTCCGCCATTTTCGCACATAATTTATGCAGTTATGCAGGTGGTTAACTATTCCGTCTAGATCTGAACAAACAAACCAAAACATCTTGAAAAATATTGTGAATATAAACAGAATAACACGTGGTCACTTCTTTTAGTCACTGTATATGTACATGTTTCCTTTTTGGACGTTGCAAATACCTTGAAAAAATAAAGTCAATCAAATATTGTCAAATTTTCTTGATGATGACTTCAGACTGAAGTCGATATATCGGCAAATAAAAACGAATGCAAAATCAAAAATTGTGTTTTGATTTTCATGTGGCCTTGAGCTCGAAAAATATACAATATTGTTTGAAAAAATAAAAATATACGAATGCGCGCGTATCGTCGTTCTGCACAATTGCGTAACTGACATTTTTTGCAAAAATTGGATTTGCTCACACAGGCTCCTGAAATATACTAGCCTGAAAAGATATTGCTTTATAAAAGAGAGGATCATTTTGAAATATGAGTGTTTTTACTCTCCAGAAAATAATTTACGCAACTTAACATACGCGGTTTTGCTTTTTGTTGATACGCGGTTTTGCACTTTAAACGACGATATGTGTAAACGCCAATCTATTAACATTAGTTATTATTACTACGGTCACCGATTTTGGCAGGGCAGTACCGATTTTGAAAAACTTGTCCCGATGTATATTTTTTAAAAGTCGGGACTTCCATATTCGCGATTTTCCATACTGGTACCGATTCAGTTCCGATTTTCAGTCATTTATTAAGACTCTCTTTACTCTGGCCCAGAAATAATTTTTCGTTATCGCAAAGGACATAGAATATAAGGGAGCTATAAATATAGCCAGCATCCTCATATATAATATAATAATATAATTAATGAAATTATAAAAAGTAATACTAATGCCCTCAAAAAAATCGTGGATATGAAAAACAAAGACTGCAGGTAGAGTGGCGAAAATATAAATAGGNCTACGGTCACCGATTTTGGCAGGGCAGTACCGATTTTGAAAAACTTGTCCCGATGTATATTTTTTAAAAGTCGGGACTTCCATATTCGCGATTTTCCATACTGGTACCGATTCAGTTCCGATTTTCAGTCATTTATTAAGACTCTCTTTACTCTGGCCCAGAAATAATTTTTCGTTATCACAAAGGACATAGAATATAAGGGAGCTATAAATATAGCCAGCATCCTCATATATAATATAATAATATAATTAATGAAATTATAAAAAGTAATACTAATGCCCTCAAAAAAATCGTGGATATGAAAAACAAAGACTGCAGGTAGAGTGGCGAAAATATAAATAGGGAAGAGACACTTTAGCTTTCGATTATTTAATGTTTATTACATTTTATGAGACTGTGGCCCCCTATCTTACAAAGATCATGAAGTCAAAATTTCAAACGGTGCACAGTGGTCGGAGAAGACATGTTTTACGTGAAAAATTGNGGAAGAGACACTTTAGCTTTCGATTATTTAATGTTTATTACATTTTATGAAACTGTGGCCCCCTATCTTACAAAGATCATGAAGTCAAAATTTCAAACGGTGCACAGTGGTCGGAGAAGACATGTTTTACGTGAAAAATTTGAAGGGATGTTCTTCTTCTTCTTTATTGGCACTGAAACCGCCTAAGCGATTTTGGCCGAGTCCAAAACAGCACGCCAGTCCTTTCTCTTCTGTGCCAACTGACGCAAATTGGAAATGCCAAGTGAAGCCAAGTCCTTCTCCACCTGGTCTTTCCAACGCAGAGGAGGCCTTCCTCTTCCTCTGTTACCAGCACCGCGGCCCGCGTTGAATACTTTCAGAGCAGGAGCGTTTCTGTCCATTCGAACGACATGGTCAAGGCAGCGGAGCCGCTGAATTTTAATTCGCTGCACTATGTCTATATCGTTGTAAAGCTCATACAGCTCATCGTTAAATCGTCTGTGGTATTCGCCATCGCAAACGCGTAAAGGTCCGTAAATCTTTCGCAGAATCTTTCTCTTGAAAACTCCAAGAGCCACTTCATCAGATGTTTTCATTGTCCATACCTCCGCGCCATACACCTGCACAGGTATGATGAGTGACTTATAGAGTGTGATCTTTGTACGACGAGAGAGGACTTTACTTCTCAATTGCCTACTCAGTCCAAAGTAGCACTTGTTGCCAAGAGCGATTCTCCGTTACATTTCAAGGCTGACATTATTATTGTGTTAATGCTGGTTCCCAAATAAGCGAAGTCGTCTACTTTCTTAAATTTGTAACTGCCAACAGTTACGTGTGTGCCAAGACGCGTATGCTCGGGCTGTTTGTGTGATGACAGGAGATAATTCGTTTTGTCCTCGTTCACCACCAGACCATTCGTTTTACTTCTCTATCCAACCCCGAGAAGGCAGAACAGACGCAGCCCTCGTTTTTACCGATAAAATCGATGTCGTCGGTATACGCCTGCAATTGTACGCTCTTGTAAAGTATTGTGCCAGAGCGGTTCAGTTCTGCAACTCTTATTATCTTCTCCAACATTACATAAAATAAATAACACGAAAGGGAGCCACTTTGTCTGGAACCTCGATTGGTATCAAACGGCTCGGAGAGGTCCTTCCCAATTCTGGCAGAGCTGATGGTATTGCTCCACGTCATTTTACACAGCCGTATTAGTTTCGCGGGGATACCAAATTCTGGCAAATTTTTTTTTAGTTTTACTGTTATTTCAACATATTTGGATTAAAAGAAAAATACTGATAAAAATAAAAATAAAATTTCATAAGAACAGGGTTGAAATCTTGAAATTCCTGCCCGTATTTTGTTTGTAAGTCAAATATGAGTGGCATTGTGCTACTGTGATAGCACGGCCGAGTAATCATAGCCAACTTATGTACAGTAGTCGAAAAAATTATAGCCACACCAAATTTTGACAAGTTTTAAAATATTATTTTTGTTGTTATTTAATTTCGGTTAGTTTTTTATAGTTCGTTCTTTACCAACATCAGTAGTTTAAAGGCAGTGTCACACGATTGGGTATTTGCCAAAATTTGGTGTAAATCGTATCCCAATTGTTTGAACACCCAAAATATTTTTCACTATCCCAATCACGAAAATTAATTTATTGAAATTTCATTCAATAGAACATCGCTGTATTGTACCAATCTTTTGACTACAAAAAAAAATTGTCCCATTTTTTTTTACCAATAGCCCAATATAAAAATTTACAAATCTGTACAAATGTACCAATCGAGTGACACTGCCTTAAAAATTTATGCAATGGAATGTGCCACCACCGGTAGCGGTAAGGCTTCGTGTATTTTCGGCAATCTTTTTTTTTGTTTGGCTTTCAAGTCAGCCCATATCTTGAAAAAAAATAAAATAAAATGAAATTCAATGCCAGTAAAATGGAAATAGTCTGCAAGCATTTATCTACCACATACAATTTATGCACATATGCTTACTTTCTTCCATTCGACGGCCGTTCTTGTAGGTGGACCATGAGAATCAATTTTCGTCATAATTTCCTCCCACCGCTATTCTACCCTTCCTCGATCAGATCCAAACACTGCAACACCTCTGGCCAGGTCAGGATTTCCCTCCATTTCTTTTACCAGTACTTCAAATTGAGTGGTTGTAGTTTTTTCAGCGCTACAAGCATAAATATTTATATATTTCCTTAAACCAAGTTATATTTTTTATTTTCTTACTTTTCCTGGCAGAACCCTCCATCTTAACGATCACTAATAACCTTTCGTCTATTTTCAACGATTGTCGTCTCACTTTCGTCTTCTATTCGCCTTAAAAAATTCCAAACTAGACGAAAACTACGTAACGATCAGATGTTTTCGTGCTGCCAGACGATTTCGACTTACATACTACCAACACAGGAACGAAACGTCTGGCAGACGAAACGAACGTTCGGATCGAGATACATGATTACGCTGTATTAGTAGAATATGCGTCGTTTACTTGGACGATATTCTTATATTCAGCACTACAAAACAAGAACATGTAGACAACATTGTGAACATTTTCGAAAGATTAAGACAGCATAACCTACGAATGCAAATCGCAAATGCAACTTCTTCGCCACGACCACATAATATTTGGGGCACATTTTAACTAAAANATGCAACTTCTTCGCCACGACCACATAATATTTGGGGCACATTTTAACTACGGAAGGAGTCAAGCCGAACCCCACTAAAGTGGAGCAATTCAAAAAATTAAGCTGCTGCAAACAGCAAAACACATAAAGTCATTTCTATGCGCAACTGGGTATTACCGTAAATTCTTAAGTGTCCAGGCGAGCCCCGCCGCACCTACTTGCAAAACGTTTAACTTGTTCGAAACATCTATTTGAAATTGAAATTGTAATTTGAAATTGAAATTGTAATTTGAAATTGAAATTGTAATTTGAAATTGAAATTGTAATTTGAAATTGAAATTGTAAATTTAATACCACAAATGAATCACCATTGTATGGCAACGCCGGTGTCAGCAGAAATTCAGCACTTTTGACAGTAGCTTACAGACGCCGCGCTGCATGTGTAGGTGTGCAAATACATAAATACCGGCGGTGCCTAATTTTATCCGGTTTGCTATTAAATCACACAAAACCTTTCTACGCATGAATTTAAAGTGTTATACGTATTGAAGCGTCCAATAAAATTTATGTATATGCATAAATCGAGAACTTGCACAATTTCGAGTCCTTATTGTCAAAACCAAAAGGTTCCGTGTATCGCTCGAGTGACTGCGGTTGCTATAGTGCGGAGCGTTATATTTTAACTATTCAAGACGCCTCTCCGTTCATTAAGGGGCCATAAATAGCCTACTGACCAATCGTCAGCGACTCTGCCATCCGTCGAGTGCACGCCCACGATCGACTCCCCAGCGCCAACGAGACAACCGCCAACGAGCAAGTCGTTCCACCAGACACCTGCCGCTCCACCAGACATCTGCCGATCCACCAGCCGTTTGCAAATACCTCCGCCGCCCGCCAGTCTAAGCAGTCAACCCGATACTGAAGTATGCGGACTTTCAAAAGAAATACGAAATCGTAACAGATGCAAGCGATTACGCTATGGGAGCTGTATTACTGCAAGCAGGTCATCCGATATGCTATGCAAGTAGAACTTTGAATGACCACGAGAAGTATTCAACTACGGAAAAGGAACTTCTTGCCATAGTATGGGCAGTCAACTACTTAACATAGGGTCTTTATAGTAGTAAATTCGATTTACTCATGGACCATCAACCACTCAAGTGGGTACGAACGAAATATAGAGGAAAGGACATTAACCCAAGATTGCAAAGATGGATACTGCAAATTAGGGGAATACAACAGTAATATTGTGTTATGTGACCCTTAAGTCGTTGCTTCCAGATGTGCTTGCACTGCCTGCCTGCAGCTGTGGCGTGTGCACTGGCTTACATGCCGGAGCTTCAGTCTGGGGAGGGGTTCAATAGGGACCTAACAAGATATTTAGTCTTGCACACTAAGGAAAACTACGACCAAGTCTAATTACTACCATCCCCCTATGCCTGGAATACCCCAAGCTGTGCAGCACGTTCGTACGTTTGCGCGCTGCTCTTTACCCACCCTACCATGGCTTTAAAGGTATTCAAAGTTAACAAAAGCCCCATCGGACCACCTACACTTCCTTCGAAATTAGACCATTAAGTTTACTCTAAACAATCATCATGATAACCATTTATTATTTAAATTCAACTCATAATAAAAAATGATATAATACATATAGGATAATCTTAATACTAGAAATTCTTAAATTATTGGACTTCAAATTCTTCAAATTAGGTTTATTTTATTACTAAAATTTTTCTTTGGGTCTAGTTTAAGCTAAATACCCTAACCTACCTCAACAATGTATATACAGTGACGGGCAAAACTGTAACATGGTGTAACACTTTTTACTTCAGCCATCGCTATCTTTCCAAGTTCTAACGACTTTCATACTTTTGTTTTATATTCTTGTTGGTACATCCCTACTCCCTCTCTCATAAAGATTTGAAGACAATGCAACAACAATAAAAAAACCAGCAGACAAAAATGTAAATTAAGGCAGATGTTACAGTTTTACACTCACTCCCAGTTTTGCATTTAATAGATTTACTGCGGCAAGGCGGGACCGCACGAAAAGTGGCAAACAATTTTGGAATTTGCTACTTGAAAATGTTAATACTGAGAAAAAATATAGCCTAAAGTGTTCCCAAGGACAAAGGAAGTCTGTCAAAAAATATTACGATACGATATCTTGTGAACTTAGCAGCAAGTAGCGATGCAGCCACTATTACAGATGCGCTTAAGGTATTAAACTTTAATGCAAATCAATAGACAGCGAGGCGAAGAATTGCCAAATTGAGCGCAAAGGCATTATAAAGAAGAAAAAAACAAATTTGATCATAATACATGTGCGAGTGTGGCAGCGTTTCGCTGCATCGCACGAAACCCGAACCGTTGCCTATTGGGATATGTTAGGCCGTTCAGAGTGCAATAAAAAACATATTTTTAAGTTTCAATTGAAGGTTATTTGGTCTGACAAGACTAAATTAATCGCTTTCAATCAGATCGCCGGGCATGGTATTGGATCAAAAACCCAAATTAACCCATGCGCATCATGTAAGGCAAACTGTGAATCACAGTGGTAGGATCTTAATTGTTTGGGGTTGTATTTAAAAAATTTTGTTGGTCCGTTAGTACGCATAATGCGTAAGGAACAGTATCTGTTCATATTTCAACAAAATTTGCAAGATGTAGTCGAAAAAATTAGAGTTTCTGCTGAAAAATCACTCAAAACACACTGCATATGTTCGCAAAGCCTGGATACAAAAGCAAAAATTTGCTAATTTGAAATGACCTCCACAATCCGCGGACATGAATCTCATCGAGAATTTGCGAAATCAACTAAAAGCACAGCTTAATAAGTATCAAAGTCCGTAAAATCGAGTACATGAGCTGTGAAAGCAAACTAAGGATATACCTCCAGAATTTTTACAAAGATAAAAATAAGGTAAGCCAAATCGCATCCAGGAACTGAAACAAGTAAAATAGTATTGAACATTGTGTTTTTTTTTTCGTGAAAATTGTTAAAAAGTTCTTAAAAATATATGAGTGCAAAACTGTAACATCTGCCTTAATTTACATTTTTGTCTGCTGGTTTTTTTATTGTTGTTGCATTGACTTCAAATCATTATGAGAGAGGGAGTAGGGATGTACCAACAAGAATATACAACAAAAGTATGAAAGTCGTTAGAACTTGGAAAGATAGCGATGGCTGAAGTAAAAAGTGTTACACCATGTTACAGTTTTGCCCGTCACTGTATGTACATAGGTACATGTATTTATGTGGTCATTGACCCGGAGATATTTATGTGGGATTGGGTCCGAGTAGACGGCAACACTGACGGTAGTCCTTAAATATAGGCAACCCTACTGACCGAATTTAACGAACGCACGCCAATGATGGCTGACCTAACTGTAGCCAAAGAACATAAAATCGTTACGTTGTCGACCGTCGCCGCGTGAGTGCCTGCCTGCCTGCCAACCGTTCTACGTAGCATACACATGTAAGGAATCTGTGTATTTGTGAAAGTCAAATAAAAGTAAAGTTATAGCAGAAAACCCACTCGGTATCCTACAAAAGTGGTGTAAGAAGAGGGACTGAACAGCGCCAGCAAGCGCACGTGCAAAAACTTTTAAATTGTTCAAAAAGTGTAATACATACACATGTACATACGTACATAGTGGAAAAGTTCGCAAATAAAGACTAGCGAAGGAATAAACTTTGCGGAGGTTAAAAGTGGCAAAATTGTGCAAATAGTTTTTGAAAGTCACAAAATAGCATAATTTTGCGGAAAATAAATCTACTTCGCAGAAAATTTGCAATAACGGTATCCGTGGCAGAGGCAAGGCAGCGGTAACGGTAGCTAAGTCCCGCATATATATACATAAGTATATAAGCAAGCACAGGCGCATTAACGCAAGCCGATACTTCGTTGGCAGAGGCGACAACAGAGCTGAACAGCGCTGCAGCTGCGCAATCAAAGCGGCGAAATATTCGAAGTTGCATGAAACCAGAAGAGTTCGACTGAAGTGAAGTACTATGCAGAAGTAGTTGCATTGAAGAGTACGAAATAGTCGAAGTTGTATCCAGAGCTGCAACAGGAGCAGTCGAAAGTTGTTGCATCGAACCTGCATTGGGTGTTGCGGTCGATGTTGTAGCCAAGTAGTGGCTAGAAAAGCAGGAAGTTGGTGTTTTCTCGAACGGCTGAAGTGGAGGTTGCAGTTGGAGGTTGGAAGATGAACAGAGGTCGAACAAATCAACGCATTTCGTACAGGCTAGCAGCACAGTGGAGCGAAGCTAAGTAAAATTAATTTGAAATTGTTTAGTTTGTAGACGCTTTTATAATTTCATGTGTATTCATTGTATTGATCACTAAATCAATTAATCAACTGTACTTTGTATGTTAGTGTAAAACAATTCTTTTTCATATTTTGGGATTACAAGCACAACGCAAAATTGCGAAAATTTTAAACAAAGAGCATATGTAAACTTTTAGACTGTCGACGGTGCAGTATATTCCTAATCTGTTTAGTGTGCATTTTGAGAAAAAAAAAAAAGAATTTAATAACAATAAATATATATATAAAATTTGTAAACCCAATACTTAGAATTATCATACGGTACAGGCATATCGGCGGCACAGAATATTTTATCGGAAAACCTAACTAGTTTTGTAAAATATTTTATTTTGCACCTGTTCTGAAGCACTTTGTAAGTGGTAAGGGTCGACAATGGAGCGAAGCGAAATTCTAGCATTGAATGTAGTAGGGCTAAAGCAAAGGTTGTTGGAGTTAGGGTTGGCTACTACGGGACGTAAGGTCACGCTACAGGACCGACTACTTGAGCACTTCGGCCTGAATGCCGATAGCGAAGATGATGACACTAGTGGTGATGTCGATGCAGCTTCCGTTTATGATAACGCTGGTTCGTCCCCATCAAGGGCAATGCCAAATAGCTTTCATGAGCGTACCTGCTTCACATTGCGCGATATAGAAGACTCGTTGACGTCTTTCAGTGGGTCGGGTCAGCCGCAGGTTGAGGAATGGCTGGAAGATTTCCAGCAAAACGGTACCGCAGTTAATTGGAACGGGCTCCAAAAATTTATATATGCTAAACAGCTGCTGAAAGGGGCCGCCAAAATTTTTATACGCAGTCAGCGCCATGTCACCGACTGGGACTCCTTGAGGCAAGCACTGATATCGGAATTTGGAGCTAAGGTATCGTCGTTAGAGGTGCATCGCATGTTACGGAACCGCTGTAAGCACAACAACGAGGACCTTAAAAAATACCTCTACTCCTTGATGGAGATCGGGAAACCAGTGAAGCTGGACGATATGAGTCTCATTGAGTACTTTATCGATGGCATCCCCGACTCGAAACAAAATAAGATTAACTTGTATCAAGCCAAAACCGTAGCGGAACTCAAGAAGCATATATGAAAAGGTGCGGTCTAACCGCCAGCAAGCGACTACCTCGAATCCAAATCAGCTGACCGTCAGAAGCAGAATTTCTGTCAACCCCAATGCACGCGTTAAGGAGGCAAGAAGGTGCTTTAAGTGTGGAAGCACTTCTCATCTGGCCAAGGACTGTCGCGGATCGTTTAAATGTTTCAGGTGCGGGCAACCAGGGCACCGAGCTGCTGACTGTAGAAGCGCTCCAGCCGCTATCAAAAGGAGAGCCACAATGCCAATACTCTAGGAGACGATATACGCGGCAGGATAGGAGAATCGGGCAGATGCATCTTCGTAGACGTTAAGCGGAACCATATAACATTCTCCGCTCTAGTCGATGTGACCTGTGCTTACTGCGGTATGACACCTTGCTCATGCTTGATAGTGATATTGAATTGGTCGGCGATCGACGTCGTCTGGTAGGAGTAGGGAAAGGCGGGCTAACAACATTAGGTAGTTTCACTAGAGCGTTTATCATCGACGATATGGAGTTGGAAATCACGTTTCATGTGACCAGGGAACGCGACATGAAGTATGCAGCAGTGATCGGTAACGACATCCTGAAACAGGTAACATTAATCGTTCACGAGGATCTAGTGGAATTTAAGCCGAAAATGAAGACATCAGAAGAAACCAGCAACAACGCGGTAGCAACTATCGAAACAGAACCTGCATAAAGATCCCATTAAGGAACTGATTGTCGTGCCTGAGTCGATGGAGGAAGAAATTATCAAAGTCGCTCATAACCAGGGTCATTTCTCAACGAAAAGGACGCAAAAAGCAGTCGAGAAGACTTTCTACATCCCACAGTTGTCTACGAAAGCG
Source organism: Rhagoletis zephyria (assembly GCF_001687245.7). Lineage (NCBI taxonomy): Eukaryota > Metazoa > Arthropoda > Insecta > Diptera > Tephritidae > Rhagoletis > Rhagoletis zephyria. The sequence continues at coordinate 209,317 of NW_016157557.1, forward strand.
GCGAAAATAGTGAAGAGCTGCACTCGACGTTGCGGAGAGCAAGTCAGGGAGGATGGAGGGTTATCTGGCGCCAATAAGCAAAGAAGATAGGCCACTAGGGACCTACCACATCGACCATCTGGGGCCAATGGAAATGACGTCGAAGCGATATAGTGACATCTTCGTTGTAGTGGACGCCTTCTCAAAGTTTGTGTGGCTCTACGCATCAAAAACCACGGCATAAACCAGTTGAAGTGGCAGGCGGCGACGTTTGGGAATCCAAAACGCATCATCTCGGATCGCGGCGCGGCTTTTACTTCGAATTCCTTCAGAGAATACGCCGTCGAGCCACCAAGCGTGTCATCATTCGAGCCGAATGATCGGTCAGGAGGGCCGAATGTGGGATTGGGTCCGAGTAGACGGCAACACTGACGTTAGTCCTTAAATATAGGCAACCCTACTGACCGAATTTAACGAACGCACGCCAATGATGGCTGACCTAACTGTAGCCAAAGAACATAAAATCGTTACGTTGTCGACCGTCGCCGCGTGAGTGCCTGCCTGCCTGCCAACCGTTCTACGTAGCATAGACATGTAAGGAATCTGTGTATTTGTGAATGTCAAATAAAAGTAAAGTTATAGCAGAAAACCCACTCGGTATCCTACATTTATATGTCACACACAAATTCTCTGTGCAAACGTAAATATGTGCGTATGTAGGTTTATCTACAATGTATGTACATGAGAACCGAGAATAGCAAATGNTATATATATATATATATATATATATATATATATATATATATATATATATATATATATATATATACGTATAAATGTACCTTTATTAATGGGCGAGTACACAAGTAACAAAAAAAACTGATCCCTTGGGAGTTGCTATAGTTAACATACATTCATATGTATATAGTTACCTTCGTAGGAACATATGTACACATGTATGTATATAGAACCAAATTTAATAGGCAAATATGAAGTAACAAAATTCCAGATGAGCTTCACAACGAAAGTGAGAAAATTAAAATTCTGATTCTACTCTTTGTACATATGTATATGTATATATATATTTGTATATATGCATGCAAAACAAAAACAGTAGCGCATAGAAAAATACGTATCAATAAAATGCACTCACTTTGATGGTCACGCCGTCCCACGAAGCGAAGAAGGCCTCCCTGCTTGTATGTGGCTGCTGTGAATAATTGTGGGGTGGTAGTTGGTTTTGGTTAATTATACATAGGATTTAATCAGTAAATTGAAAAAGAAATAATAACAATATTCTCTTTACTACGCAAAATATTAATGGAACTTAGTTCGCACTATATTTTGGTAATCCACTATAAAATTACAGAGCGCGGTGTAACAACAAAAAAAAGAGTATTAAAGCGCGCTCATTTGGATAACAAAAAAAAATACAAAATTAGCAGATCGCAATTAATCGGTGAGCACTTAGTGTTTGAGAGGGAAAATATGAAAAGGTAAACATACGAAAAAGTAGGAATTTATGTTGAGACAGGTTAGGTTACCATGTGGACTCAGCACATGGTACTTAAGAATAAAAAAAAACCTGCTTATTTAACATTATATTAGGTTCGTTCGCGTAGCTGTTAATTGTTCATGGTTAACCAAAACTTACAAGTTTTTGCGTTCGCGTACGCAAAAAACTTGCAAAGTAGGGGAAATTGAGAGAGCAAAGTGACATTTCATTTTGAGGGGAAGCTGCTGGATTCTGCTGGAAAAATTTTTGCCAACAGCAATTTGCCAACAGGAAAACAGCTGATCAAAAACAGCTGGTTGGCATTTACGCAAATCACAAAATTGAATTTGATGGTTTGGAAGTTAAAAATTACAAAATGCGACTAATTAAACTTGTAAGAAGTAAGTAGTTATTTGTTTAATCAATAAACTGTGCCAGGATGCCACTTTGTAATGAGTTTTCGTACGTTTTAAATTTTACACTTTTGAATGTAAACAAAAATTATATCAGCTGTTCGTCTAACTTGCAAGTTTCTGCAAATTTTCTGTTCGCGTACTATTTTGGATATTTCTCTCCTGTGAGCGAACAGATGACATTTCGCCGGAATTTGGCAGTTGGTTGGTTTCTGTTGGAGATCTTAAACGAACGCACCTATTATAGTACATAAGTATGTACACCCTTTGTGTGACAAACAAATGTAAATGTGAAAGGTAAGTAAAAAAACGAAGGAAAACAGATTATAAGGCAATTACTTGTTATGAATATAACTTCAAATTAAAATTTTGGATTTAATTCTATTTAGATAAAAAAGGAATAACTAAGGGTAAGTGAAATTAGAATGGTAAGTATTGTATACTGTCATATATGTACTATTAATTCTTTTGTGATTCTTTGAAGTGCAATCACTGTCTTCTTTTGTTCCTTATCTTTTTAATTTTGTACCGCAGGCTGAACTTCGAAAGCAAAGAAGCTGTTGGAAGCTAGGGTTTTCAGTTATTATGTACTTCACATATAATAACTTTGCTTAGGATGAATTTAAATGACCTGGATTTGGCGATGAAGAAAAAAACATGTCTTATAAAGAACACAATTCCTTCAGGTCAATTGGCGGGCCTATATCTAGTTGTCCCTATACAAAATTGTGCGGTATATCCCATTGGAATGCAGGTTTCCTGTCGACTGTTGACGATGATTGGGTTATGGTAGGAGTGGTTATACACTGGCGGCCAGGTGGAAGCGGGTCTTTGCCTTAGGTACTACACTTTTAGTATGGTGATTCACATTCACGGCTAAATGTAGTAATTCCACACAAAGATGTAGCTCGCCAAGTTAATGTACGCGGAATGTGGTGATTTATTAATTTCTGAAAAATGGTGATTTTTAGTTGCTTGGAAAATTGTGTATTTCTTGATATGTATATATGTATATATCGCGACTTGATAAAGATAATTAAGGAAAATCTTACCAATTCATGCCAAAATGACTGATGATGAGTACGAAAAAAAAAGATTTATTGTGCACTTGCACTCAGTAAACACTTTAGTTAGCACTCACTTAAAATATATTTCTAATCGACTTAATGTGGTCGGCTCCGTGGTCACAAAGGGAAAGAATGAATATTGTATGCGGAAATTGATCCTAAGCCGGATAATCAAAAATATTTATCGATATCTTTGCTAACTTAGATCAGGTGATTGTGGAGATGCCCGGAAGGAGGTTTTGAGTGTAGCTGTGTTTAATACTACAGGGTGGTGGACTTTAAGAAAATGCGAAAAGTAAAGCGGAAGTTGCGGAGCGAAATCGAATGCCTAAAGAACAATCTTTTAACGCAAACAACACTAGTCTGTTTTGTACTCACGGTACACAACCCCCCACCTAAAGTGTTGGTGCGGTGTGTATTTTGCTTTTGTTCTTTTGGATATCCTTACGGTGATAAATCCCATGCTTTCCTGTGCTGTCATCTTGTAACTCATATAAGCAATTGCCCTTTAGTGCAACCACTTTAGCCTTAACGAATTTTGGGGCAAACTTTGCGCAGACTTTCTTAGAGGCATCACTCAAAACAAAATTTCTTCTATATACATAGACTCCTATCTTAAAAGTTTCCGCAGAACTTCGCAAATTATAACGTCTTGCCGACACCTCGAACGCTTTTTTAATGTTTTCGGCTATCGACGATCGTATCAATTCTAGCTTATCGGTTCGGACTAGAATATGGTCGTCGAGGGCTCCGAGCCTTCGTAGTAACCCATATTCGTCAGCGTGAGACGGCATCTGCTGGCCGAAAAGGGCATAGTATGGCGTGCATCCTATAGACTGATGGTGAGAACTTCGTAGAGCCTCTGCGATACTTGGCAAGTGTTTGTCCCACAAAGTTTGGTCTTCTTTTAAATAGGCCCTTATACCCGCAATAATTGATCAGTTAAGTCGCTCGCTCGCATTCCCTTGCGGGCTGTACAAGGCGGTATAAACATGCTTAATCCCACGTTCAGCGAGGAAACTGTTGAATTGGGAGGATTTAAATTGTTTCCCGTTATCACTCAAGATGATTTCGGGTGTTCCGAAAACACTAAAAACATGTTCTCGCAGGAAATCACAAATGCCTGGAGTATTAAAATTTTTAATTGCTTTAAATAGAGGAAACTTAGTAAAATGATCGAGAACAATGAAAATGCCTATGTTTCCTTTCTTTGACCGCGGGTAGGGACCTAGGAAATCGACGTATAGTTTCTGAAAGGGACGCTGAACTGTATATTGTGCGGACATAGGCGGACGTAGTGTTGCATTTGGCGCTTTGCTTCGGTGACAAGTTTCGCATTGCCCAACATATTCTTTGACGTCAACCGTCATAAAAAAAAGTAAAAGTAAAAGTTCATACGTAAGCGCTCTAAAGTCTTTGCGATTCCGCCATGGCATTTGCTTGGCTGACAGTGGGCGTTCTCTATGACCTGTCGAATCAAGGTTTTTGGAATCCATAGCTTCCAGTTGTAAATCTCTCGCGCTGGGTTACCGTCGGGATGCTCTGTTCTTTTATATATACGATCGTCAGGTGCAGGTCAGGTAGGCGATTTTTATTCTCACGGATTTTTATTCATTCGGACGATTCTATATCAACTAACGGACGGACTGCTAACTCATTAATTTCTTCAAAGTTTTGACGCGATAAGCTATCCGGTACTACATTCTGTGAACCTCTTCGGTGCTCTATGTTGAACCTAAATCACTGCAGTTTTAAAGACCATCGCGCTAGTCTGCTGGATAGGTCTGTCTGACGCATCAGCCACTGCAGACTAACGTGATCGGTGACAATGGTCAAATCTTGCCCCTCAACATAAGCTCTGAATTTCTTTAAGCTGAGGCTAGCTGCAAGGCACTCCAGCTCAGTCACACTGTAGTTACCTTGAGCCTTATTAAGTTTATGCGAAAAATAGGCAATTGGGACTTCGATTCCATCTTCATTTTTCTGTGATAAAACCGCACCAACTCCAAGTTTGGAGGCGTCACATTGTATAAATGGCTTTTCATAGTTCGGACTAGCTAAAACGGGAGCTGAACATAACATTTGTTTTAAGGTGTCAAACGATTTCTGGGCTTCTTCGTTCCAAGCAAATTTTTCATTTCTTCAACAAGTTTGTCAAAGGGGTTGTAATAATTGCAAAATTATCAACAAACCGGCGGTACCAACCGGCCATTCCAAGGAAGCGCCTGAGTTGCTTCACATTGGTTGGTACTGGGTAGTTCGTCACGGCGGAAATCTTATCTGGGTGTGTTCGCAAGATTCCGTTACCCACAATATACCCTAGATATCTTACCTCCTTGATGCAAAACCTGCTCTTTTCAATATTTATCGTCAAGCCAGCTTTTCTTAACTGATGGGCAACTTCTGAAAGGACGGACATATGACTGTCAAAATCTTCTGACAGTATAAGGAGGTCGTCTAAGTAAACGAAGACCTGGTTCTTTAACTGGGGTGGAATGACGCGATCCATCAAGCGGCAAAGTGCTTGAGGGGCGTTGCATAAGCCGAATGGCATTACGCAATAGCGGTACAACGGACGATTGGGGACTGTAAAACATGTGTAATCTCTAGAGTTTTCGGACAGAGGAATTAGCCAAAAGGCTCGACGCAGATCTAGTGAGCTTATGTATTTAGCCTTTGGTATTCTACTAATATACCATCAATATGTGGTAGGGGATATGCGTCCTTAACGGTAACGCTATTTATTTTCCTAGAATCAAGACACAGACGGACTTTATTTGGCTTTTTCACTAGCACGACCGGACTGGACCTTGGACTATTAGGAGACTCTTCGATTACACCTAACTTTAACATTTCATCGATTTCTGCGTGAACTAATTTTTCTACTGCGGGGGATATGGGAAAATATCTTTGCTTTATCGGACGGACATTCGGCTGGAGTTCGATCATATACTCCATGAGGGATGTTTTCCCTAAACCTTCCCTTTCGTAACTTGGGAATCTATTTTTAACGGTTGTAAGTTGTCGTTGTTGATCATCACTTAAGACAAGGGCATTATCTTCACGTTCTACATCAAGGGCAATTTCGGATATAATGTGAGGCGCTATTTGGAATTTCATCCAGAAATCTACCCCCAGAATAACTTGTTGGGACATACTCGGAATTACAAAGAATGCTATGGTCTCGCGTTTACCTTCGAACCTTACTGGCAAATCTATGACACCAAAAACTACTTGTTTATTTCCGTCTGCAGTGCATACAGAAGTTTTGTGCTCACGCAATTGTTTCTGTTCGCAAACTAGTTTTGCTAGCGACGATCCTAAACAGGACACTTGTGCTCCACTATCTAAAAGTCCTAGATATTCAAAGTCTAGCAATTCAATTTTTGCATAAGGTCTTAAATCTGATGTCTTTTTTTCAATAGAGCACACAACTCTCTTCATGCATTTGCGTTTGGCTTTAACAATTTGCCAAAACTTTTTCAAACGGACGGCCGAACGACTAACATGCGATGGTGCATTATGATCATTATTAAAAATACGGTCTCTAATTATATTATAATTCTGCAGACGAACGTTATACGGTACGATTTTATGAACAGGCGGACTGGTTTTCGATGATACATCAGGGCGTATGATTGAAGGTGCGCAATCATTGGTATTGACACTACACATGTCAGGGCGTATTGGTAACTGGGTTGTTATTCGCTTCTCTGGTCTTTGCGAGAGCTCTGTTTCGAAGCCTCGCTCGTTTTCGAGTTTCCCGAACAGGATTCGCATTTGGGTCGGTAAACGTCAGGCTTGCCACAGCCATAGCAAAATATGGTCCTGTCCTCCAAACAATCAAGGTACCTGTGTCTTTCACCTCGACAGTTCCAGCAGACCACTTTGTTATTTAATTTCCGAACTTCGTCTATCTCGTTTTCTACAAAGTCTTGTGGATCGTTTTCATACTGAAGCTCATTAGCATAACGTCGTGGATTATGTCGTAAATTTGCAGCGGGCAGCGCATAGCTGGTCTTGCTAATTTCATTCGCAAGGCTTTCGCCTTTCAAACAGAGTTTGCGCAACTCTGCAAGCGAACTAATGGGGACGTACAGCAATTGCTGTCGAACACGAGGTCTTAGATTATGCTGCAGTATCTCGACTAATTCTGTTTCCGTTAAAGGAGTTTGTAAAGGTTCTGCTAGTTTTAGTACAGCGTTCCTAAACTCGTAGAAACTCTCACTAGGTCCCTGTTTCCTTCCGCGAATCTGCTCTTTATGCTCGAAATCGCTTTTATGCTGTTGGAAACTTGTTCTCAGTGCTTGACAAAGCGATGGCCAGGTTACGCGTTCTACCGAGCGGCGATATCTCCAATACCAATCTTTGGCATCGTTAGTAAAGAGGCTTTGGACATGCTCACAGAGTAGATTAAAATTACCCCCGAGTGTATCTATCACCTGACATTCTATTCTGTGGAGAAAACTGTCAACGGATATACGAGGTGACCCGTCGAACTTTATATCGCAACTCAAAATGAGTTGCGCTATGCTGCCCAAATTAGGAACACCGGTCGTATCACTAAAACGTAGCTGATCAACTGCTCTGTAAAAATTTTGAGAAGAACTATTCGGTAAGTTCGGAATATCTCTTGGCCAAACTGGGGTCGAATTATTTTGCGGTAGGTTCGGAGGGATATTATTAGGAACAGGGCTAACGTTGGGTACAGGTGGGGCTACTGGAGGATTTTGATTTGGTGCGTTCAAATTTAGTCGGCCCAATACATTCACGAGTGTGGATTCTAGTCTTTGCTCTATCAACTGGGAAACGCGATTCTCCAAGTCTGCAAATAAGGTAGCTTGTCGGGCAGATATTACCGCGGACACGAGGTTCCTAACTCTACTTTCCTCTTCATTGTTGCTAATTTGTCCTGGATTGGTAACAGGAAGGCTTGCCGCACCTTCGCAAGATGAGACGTTCTCCGGAATACTTGAGTGCGTATCTATCTCCCTATTCCCTGTCTGCAGAGCAGATCGTGACCGCGTACGCCTACCTGTGTTTTGGGGGAATTCTTTGCTTGTACATTTAGCACGACACTCAGGACACGAGGTGTTCATCTTAAGCCAATTTAGAAGGCGTGGCCTATGGAAGCTGTGGGAACAAGCAGTGGTCAATACATCCTCACGTTCAGAAAGGATTTCCCTGTAAATCGTACAAACATTGGCCTGTTGAGGTATATGTCCACTACTTTGCTGAACCGACATTATTATTGAAAGCGGAGAGAAACAAAATAATTAAACACCGGGGTGCGTCGACTCCAGAAATAAGTCGCCAATTAATCGAGCCAAAAGAGTAATTTACAACGCCCAAAAGGAAGTACAAAAATTCATCGAATTATAAAAAAACATTAAATTTTTATTTAGCACTATATATACATACGGGTGTATACACATACATATATATTCGATCTATGTGTACACACCATATATAAATGCACAAACAAATAATATAAAAATATAACAAGTATTTCTAAACAGGTTTAATACGAAAATAAATGTAAGGATAATAGAAAAACTTTCTTAACCCCTGAATCTTCAACATCAAAATTAATAAGTCTGCAACAAAAAAAATCATTCCTCAAATCAACAAAATACTGGTCTATTTCTCCGGTTGTGTGGTGATCTTAGTTCGCTAGGGTATTTAAATTCAATTAGGTGGTAGGTGCTTGAGGCTTGGCGCATCGAGAAAAAAAAATTGACAACAAAAAAAAAATAATATAACCAAACCAGAAAACATCTCGAAGTGGAATTTGAGACTAACGAATCCTTAAAGCCTTTTCAAAACAAAATTGTTGCTAATTTCGCAATCGGTTAGCTAGCTGACATGTAGTCGAGCTACAACTGAATTTCCGGAAAGTTTATTAACCTAAACTTGAAAAAAAATCGAAAATTCGTAAACAAAATAAAATGCCAAACAGTTCATATATGTATATACCTAACCTTTAGCGGTCAGTTCTGTAGATATAAAGCCTTTAGGAATCTGCTATTCCGGCGTGTGACATGGCATACAAATATATAATCATTAACAACGAAACAATCTGTGTTCTAATTGAACGGGTCAAAACAACTGGCATATATGTAGCTGCACGCTTCGAAATTCCAATGTTCAATGTAAATATTACAAATTATATATAAAAAAAAAATAAAAGCTATATATATAATCAAGTAAAAATTCGGATGGACTATAATATTCCAAGAGGGAATATCTCAAGGGGCCACAAAGCATTAGGGCTACTCGAAGTACACCACAGGTCATCATATGTGGACCCCACGTTGGGCGCCATTTCTGTTATGTGACCCTTAAGTCGTTGCTTCCAGATGTGCTTGCATTGCCTGCCTGCAACTGTGGCGTGTGCACTGGCTTACATGCCGGAGCTTCAGTCTGGGGAGGGGTTCAATACACTGTTGCAAACCAAGCCTACATCAATCGACCTAGGGACCTAACAAGATATTTAGTCTTGCACACTAAGGAAAACTACCACCAAGTCTAATTACTACCATCCCCCTATGCCTGGAATACCCCAAGCTGTGCAGCACGTTCGTACGTTTGCGCGCTGCTCTTTACCCACCCTACCATGGCTTTAAAGGTATTCAAAGTTAACAAAAGCCCCATCGGACCACCTACACTTCCTTCGAAATTAGACCATTAAGTTTACTCTAAACAATCATCATGATAACCATTTATTATTTAAATTCAACTCATAATAAAAAATGATATAATACATATAGGATAATCTTAATACTAGAAATTCTTAAATGATTGGATTTCAAATTCTTCAAATTAGGTTTATTTAATTACTAAAATTTTTCTTTGGGTCTAGTTTAAGCTAAATACCCTAACCTACCTCAACAATGTATATATGTACATAGGTACATGTATTTATGTGGTCATTGACCCGGAGATATTTATATGTCACACAAAAATTCTCTGTTCAAACGTAAATATGTGCTAGTTAGCGTAACAGAAAATACACTACTGCACCGATGACATCATCCAATGTATGATACAGAATCAGTAGTTTACATAAAAGATTCCTATTGAACATTATCAGCAACCAAAACATTCCTATTGAAGATTATCAGCAACCAAAACATTGTCAGCAAATAAAAGATTGAACATTATCAGCAACCAAAACATTCCTATTGAAGATTATCAGCAACCAATAAACAAAAGAAACCAGAGCCTATAAATAGAGGATTAAGCATAGAAATAAGTTAGTCTTCTATTATACTGAAGCATATGAACTTCAGGTTAGAATTGATTTAAGTACATCTTGGTACCAATAAAATTATATTTATTTATGTACATCGAGAGTATGAATTTAACTGGGGGCTCAATAAGTGAATAATAAAAGGAACTCCTAAAAAATCAAATTCCACACGTCCTGAAAAAGAGGACAAGGAGAACCAAAAATAAAACTGGACCGCTTCCGAAAAAAGCGATTACAAGTGTTTGATCAAGGCAGAGGAATCATTATGGAAGCAAGGGTAGTAACCTTGGAACAAGCTTATGCCGCTGTAGAAGCCCAATTAGCCCAACTGCAGCAAGCGCAAGTACCTGAAATCGAAGAATTCCAACCGATAATTCCCAGGATAAACAATGCAAATGAAATAAATTTGAGACTATTCGAACGGCTACCAGTGTTCAACGGAGACACATCCAAATACAGGACATGGAGGGCAACCATCATATCAGCACCTTTTGCATAGAACACCTTTCTGCGTAGGCGGCCTTCGGCCGCACTTAGGGATTATAACCCTCAGGCAGTAGAATTCTCCTTTCTGTGTTGCCAAAGAAAAGGGGCAAACACCTTTCTGCGTAGGCGGCCTTCGGCCGCACTTAGGGATTATAACCCTCACTACGTAGAATTCTCCTTTCTGTGTTGCCGGAAGAGGGGAATATGACCCCAAGCCCCCTACTATTTATTTTTATCTGAACAAAAGAACCTTATCGATTTTTCCTTTTAATCGTATTTTCTTTTGGTCTTGCTTTCCACTCTT
>NW_016157557.1:222695-227938 GCF_001687245.7 Rhagoletis zephyria
GGTTTTTAGATATGGCAACACAGTCCTGCTGCCATTTCCACATATTCTGCATGTACTCTCATAAAATTAAACAACAATCAATTTTTTATAAAAAAGCTGTAATATACTAAAAGTATTTATTTGTTTGAACGTGCACACTCTAACTGCGCATATATTGAGTGTAAATAACGTGTAAATTTAGTGGAAAGTGCATTATATATTGTGAAATAGTCCAATACAAGTTGGTGAAAATTACAAACTTTAATAACAAATTACTTAAAAACTATAAAGTTGCGCGCTTTGAAACTTCATACAGGGAGCTATTAGACCCCCATCTACCTCCCATATTTTCCTTAATGCTGAACCCAAGGGTAAGTATAAATGGTGAGTATAAATGGTAAGTATTGTATACTGTCATATATGTACTATTAATTCTTTTGTGATTCTTTAAAGTGCAATCACTGTCTTCTTTTGTTCCTTATCTTTTTAATTTTGTACCGCAGGCTGAACTTAGAAAGCAAAGAAGCTGTTGGAAGCTAGGGTTTTCAGTTATTATGTACTTCACATATAATAACTTTGCTTAGGAATGGATTTAAACGATCTGGATTTGGCGATGAAGAAAAAAAACATGTCTTATAAAGAACACAATTCCTGCAGGTCAATTGGCGGGCCTATATTTAGTTGCCCCTATACAAAATTGTGCGGCATATCCCATTGAAATGCAGGTTTCCTGTCGACTGTTGACGATGATTGGGTTATGGTAGGAGTGGTTATACACTAGCGGCCAGGTGGAAGCGGGTCTTTGCCTTAAGTACTACACTTTTAGTATGGTGTTTTACATTCACGGCTAGATGTAGTAATTCCACACAAAGATGTAGCTCGCCAAGTTAATGTACGCCGAATGTGGTGATTTATTAATTTCTGAAAAACGTGATTTTTAGTTGCTTGGAAAATTGTGTATTTCTTGATATGTATATATGTATATATCGCGACTTGATAATTAAGGAAAATCTTACCAATTCAGGCCAAAATGACTGATGATGAGTACGAAAAAAAAGATTTATTGTGCACTTGCACTCAGTAAACACTTTAGTTAGCACTCACTTAAAATATATTTCTAATCGACTTAATGTGGTCGGCTCCGTGGTCACAAAGGGAAAGAATGAATATTGTATGCGGAAATTGATCCTAAGCCGGATAATCAAAAATATTTATCGATATCTTTGCTAACTTAGATCAGGTGATTGTGGAGATGACCGGAAGGAGGTTTTGAGTGTAGCTTGTTTAATACTACAGGGTGGTGGACTTTAAGAAAATGCGAAAAGTAAAGCGGAAGTTGGGGAGCGAAATCGAATGCCTAAAGAACAATCTATTAACGCAAACAACACTAGTCTGTTTTGTACCCACGGTACAATTGGTTACATTAAAGAGAAGGAAAATACCCTAACCGACTTTTTAAGTAGAATAAATAATGAAACAGGTGATAAATATTTACTTGACAAACACAGACGGGCAAGCAGAAGATAACAGAGATAACATGAGCACCTGTGCAGCCAGACATTCTCAGGAGGAAGAACTCAATGATCACTTCCCAATTCTAGATACAGTGGTTAATCGTTTCCATACTCAAATAATCTTTACCGAATACAAGAGTACAGATGGAAATTTTTGGTAATAAAAGGAAGATATTTATAAGTCTAGATGAAATAAACAACGGCTTTGTGTCCGACATCTTCCGAAGATTCCTCAAGTCAGGAACAGTGGGAACTTTTTCCGAACTTCCTGATAGTGAATATAATATCGTACAACAAAAATTAATAGAATTGTTTAATGGAAAAATATAATTCTTCAAATGCTCGTACCATGATAAAAATATGCGGGACGAATACGAATTGTTTAGATACATAAAAAATTATCACTTCACCTAAAGTGGCCACGGAGGCATCAATGAAAACCATAAGGGATTAAAAAAGCTTATATACTATAAAAATTTAAAACAACTTATTCAAAAGTTCATAAACAATTAAGAACCTCTTAATACCAAATTTCATCAAAATCCGGTAATTTTTTTAATTCTTGGACGCCACATTGAATTCGTTATTGGATTTTTGAAAATTGACTTCTGCTTTTGCAAGACACATCTTAAATTATATGATGCTAAATATCGAATAAATTACATTAATTTTTAATATTTTAATACACTTTATTTTTTTTTTTTGGGAACAACACCTAAAGTCTGTCTAGTGAAATAAAAATAGCCGCCACTCTTTATGGCGCAAATATGCGCGGCTTTTCTTTTCGTAGATCCTTAAAGGGCCCTTTGCATTAGTTTTTGGTAAAGCAATGAAGATCCTACTCCGCCCTACTCATTAGTTATACCTTTTTGAAGAATATATTTCTTGAAAAATAAGTCGTGTTATTAAGGTGTTGATAATTTAGCAACAAAGTTTTATTATGTAATATTTCATATGAAATCATATTTTCCATGTTTAATTTCCATGTTAACTTAACGTGCCAAGATCGAAATCGTTGAATTAATTGATTCAACGGCTTGCTCAGCAGGTTTTACTGAAAATACTAATCAGTTTTGACAGAGCAAATAAAATACACGTCCGCTCAGCATGGCAGGTAGTATGCAATTTTTTGAAGGTGACAAACCCCTAGAAATTAGAGCTGGGATACTATCGATAGTAATATCGATACTACGATAGTAATATCGATAGTATCGATAGTTGAAAACTGTCACCACTATCGATAGTTTTTGAAAACTATCGATGTCGGTTTTATTACAACGCTTTTATCAACTTGCAATGTTGTATGTCCAGACCACCATTTCATACTATAAATATAGCAAAGGTATTTATGGCAAACCTAGTCTAGATATCAACCTCGTCGTAGGTATCATATCAAAGACATACAATTAGAAAAACTCTAGAGATGGATGTCGCCTCGCCAGAAGAAGTTAAAAATATCCACTACATACGCTACAGCGGAAATGGACGACACGCCATTTCTTTAAATGAAATTAATGCCTTTTCTATCTTTAAAAAAGTGATTATAGCATTTACAATTTCTTTTTAAAGATTAAAAAATATACACATGCCCATGCGGCTTATAGAAGCGCACGACCTCTCGCCAAATTGGTGTTGGAAAAATTCAAAGCCGTTTTCTCAGCTAACGTAGGCTTGGAGACAATAAAGGCCCGTCCACATAGNAAGGCCCGTCCACATAAAACTTTGGCGTTGCGTTGGCGTTGGCGTCGCTTCATCAGCTGACTATGAATGCATGAATTCAAATGCAACCGTCCACATAGCCAAAATTCGGCAACGCTCACGCCAACACAAAGCAAAAAGATGGCCAACTCTCATCTTTTCGCGTGCGTCGCTCATCAGCTGTTGCAAATAAACAAAATTACGTGAAGTATTTTTCCTTTTTAATCAAGTGCGGGCAAGAAATATTGTTTTTAATGCAATTATTGATATGAAATATTAATTTATCTGTCGTTATATGTTAATTTAGTGGCCCAAGCATTCGCTGCCAAGCGTTCATTGTAGAAGCATACTTTTAACGTGCGTTCTGTCAAACCAACGCCAATGCCAAAGCCAACGCGAAAGTTCTATGTGGACCGGCCTTAAAGGGTGTGGATAAAATTGTAAAGGGCGAGGAAAACGCCCTTATTCCTGATAATATGAACGTTTCAAACGTTCCATATTTAAATTGGGCTCCACTTGTATCAACTTACGTCGAGCACACAATTAGTACATTCAAGGCTTTTCTTCGCGAAAATCGAATGAAAATGCTGCCAGAAAACTTCACAATGCATCTTGTGGTTCAATGTTACTACAACTATACAGATTAAAGTTGTATGAGTTAGAAACTCGAAAGGATAAAATAGTCAAAGATTCAAAGTACAAATTTTTCATATAATGAAACTAGTTCATAGTTTTTCTCTTTTTACTTGTAATATAAACATTTCTAAAATAAATGTATTTTTTGATTGTTCTTCGTATTTTCTGTTGTTGTTGTTGTTGTTTTTGTTGTAGCGGCTACAACAACCCCGCCCAGACATTCCCACGACAGCCGGTTCTACGTACCGGAATGACTCGGGTTTCACCCGACCAAGGGCTGTTGTTTCGGCGATCTAACCCCGTCTAGATCGGCGATACCCATTAATCATTATCCGTCCATGGAGCAATACCTTGCAGCCGGATTGCTCCGCATCCTTCTTCTCCGGGCGGGCGTAGAGCCCAACCCCGGACCTGAAATTTACTTCTGCTGTGTTTGCCAGAATCGACTCCACCCGAACTCCACTTCGGTTAGGTGCAACTCCTGCAACGGGTGGAGTCACCTAAGAACCTGCTCTGGCCTTAGGTCTCACCGGGAGTGGACCACAAACTTTGTGGCTCCCTGTTGCTCAAGCCAAATGGCACAATCAGCCTCCACGGCTACCCACTCGCGTAATGCACGGGTGCGACCTAGCACCCGAAGAGCCTGCACGGCCCCTAGAAGCTCCCCTGAGCAACAGCAAACCTCCCAACACACCCCCGGGCAGCAGGTGACAAGGGGTATGTATATGTTAAATATTTCGAGCTCGACATCGCCTGACCGGATAGCGATGCCCTGACATTCTAGGGTGGTATCCCTGCGGTCGGTTCAATTGCTGTGCAACTTCGTCTCTTGGACCGCAGCTATTAATATACCATGCCGACACATGAAGACGGTTATCTCCTCAATCTTGCTCTGTAGCCCGTTACAGTTGAATTGAAGGAGCTTCATGTGGTTCGGGAGACGTGTCGTGATGTGGGGTGTAAGTGAGGTGTATGTCCTTGCCGCCGTTGGCTGTGTGTGCTGCTGAGGTGATTGCCGCCCTGTGGTGGTGGTGGGGGGCGTCGCAATTGAAGTCAGCGACCGAGCAGCGCAACACGGGCCCTCGAAGTTCCCCGTCCAATCTCACGTGGTACGCAGACCTGAACATGCCCTAAAGTGGCACCAGCCAAGGCAGGTGTTGCACTTGACTGATGTCACATTACGGAATATTCTGGTCTGACATACCGTGCAGATTGTAGGGGGAACCAGGAGTTGTTGGCGGCGGCGTGTGGGTGGTGGTGCGGTTGTGTGAGTTATGTGGTCTGTGGTGGCTGTGGTACTGTCTGTGGTGTTATTATGTTGTTGTGTTGTGGCGACTGTGTGTGGTTGCAGTGTGAGTGTGTGGGGCTGCACGGGCGGACTATGGTTTGCCGTGGAGGCTGCTCTGTTTGAGCAAC
>NW_016157557.1:228690-237653 GCF_001687245.7 Rhagoletis zephyria
TCCCACACAACCTACCGGCCGGTCCCACTCGCGAGCGCGAGCCAACCAGCAGCTACTGGTTGCCCACACCATCTGCTCCGTGTGCCAGAACAGAATATACCGGAATGTGACATCAGTCAAATGCAACACATGCCTTGGCTGGTGCCACTTCCGGCTATGTTCTGGTCTACGCACCACTCGCGAATGGACTACAAACTACAGCGCCCCTTGCTGTAGTGCACCGCCGACGCAGACAACAACGCCCATATCGCAGCCACCTACCATCAGGCTGCAACAGCAACTACGTCAGGCGCAACAGGCCCAAGGTAGGCCCCACACTTCTCTGACCCCCCGTATCGCGACCAGCCTCCCAAGGCACATGAACGTACTCCAACTCAACTGCAACGGACTCCAGAGCAAGATTGAGGAGATAGCAGTCTTCATGGGTCGGCACGGCATATTGATAGCTGCGGTCCAAGAAACGAAGTTGCACAGCAACTTAACTCTGTTGGGTTGCGCCGCCTACAATGTGCTCCGTAAAGATCGCGAGCGAGATAATGGTGGTGGACTAGCGTTCATTCTACACCACACAGTGCAGTATCGGCTAATCGAAGAAGACATCGACCCAAGGGACACTACCCTAGAATGTCAGGGCATAGCTGTCCGGTCAGGCGATGTCGATACGTGTACATACCCCCTGTCACCTGCTGCCCGGCTGGATATCTCCCTGACATAGGTGCGCTACTCAGAGGCGAAAACCGATTGGTAGTAGGTGACTTCAATGCGCACCACGATCTTTGGCACTCAAGCCTGGCCAATGATCGAAGGGGAAACAGTTTGGCTGAGCAGATAGACGATTCGACATTCTGCACCATGAACGACGACGCCCCCACCAGGATTGTGGGCAGCTGCAGCAGCTCGCCAGACCTAACAATTGCTAGCGCTGGTCTGATAAATAGCATATCATGGCGACCTATGGTAACGTTAGCATCAGACCATCTGCCCATAATCATCTCGATCATAAGCCCACCGACTTTGCTCCCGCGGATCACCGAACCTACACCAACTTCAACAAAGCTGATTGGAACAGCTTCGCGGAAGTTACCGTGAGCAGCTTCGCCGCCCTCCCCACACCCACAGACGTACATGCTGGCGAACGCCAGTTCCGCAAGGTAGTCACAGCCGCAGCAGCTCGCTTCATACCGTCCGGACGCATCGCGGAAGTCCGCCCAAATTTCCCGGCTGAAGCAGCTGTACTAGCAAATGAGCGTGACCACCTACGCCAGGTCGACCCCGGGGACCCTCGCTTGAGGGAACTTAATTTGGAGATTCGGCAACTGGTAAATCAACACAAGCGGACAAAGTGGGAAGAGCACTTGAAGGCCTGTAACTTCACCTCTGGTGTGAGTAAGCTCTGGTCAACCGTGAGGTCCTTGTCCAACCCGACGAAGCGTGATGACAGAGTGGAAATTTCATTCGAAGGTCACGCCTCATCGGACCCGAAGAAATGCGCGAACTATTTCAGTCGGCAATTCACATTGCATCCTTCGGTAGACAAGGCCAAACGTCGAGTGACCAGGAGGCTGCACAAACTGCCCAAAAACGATGCACCACTTGTTTTCACCAGCGGTGAAGTAAAGGGGGCCATCGGGAAGGCGAAAGCCTCCAAAGCCATTGGACCCGACGGAATCTGTATGCTGATGTTGAAACATTTGGGGCCTGTGGGGGTAGCATACCTCACGGAGGTCCTCAATTTGTCTATGACCACTCTCATCATTCCTGATGTGTGGAAATCAGGGAGAGTGGTCCCACTGCTGAAACCGGGGAAGCCCGCCAACAGAGGAGACTCTTATCGCCCGATAACGCTCCTTTCCCCGGTCGCGAAGACACTTGAGGCCCTGCTGCTCCCATACTTCACCTGCCACCTAACCCCAGCGAAACATCAGCATGGCTTCCGTAAAGTGCACAGCACAACAACAGCACTTAACGCCATAAACACCCAGATAACCCGCGGCCTAAATCGAAACCGCCCCTGTGAGAGAACTGTCCTAGTAGCGCTGGACTTGTCAAAGGCGTTTGACACCGTCTGCCATTCCACGCTGCTAGAAGACATTGAGGCCTCCTCTCTCCCACAGGGACTGAAGCGATGGTCGGCGAATTATATGAGTGGTCGGCAATCATCAGTAATCTTCAGAGATCAAACCTCGAAACCTAGAAGAATAAAACAAGGGGTTCCACAAGGTGGTGTTCTCTCCCCCTTACTTTTTAACTTCTATATCTCGAAACTCCCCCAGCCACCTGAAGGAGTTTCCCTGATCTGCGTACGCTGATGACTGTTCGATTTTGGCGTCTGGGAATGGAATTGATGACCTCTGCTCAAAAGTAAACGGCTATCTCTCCAGCCTTTCTCGCTTCTTCACTGCAAGGAGCCTAACCCTCTCCCCAACGAAATCAACGGCGACCCTCTTCACCACCTGGACGAAGGAGGTCAGGCTTGAATTAGGCATTCACGTCGACGGCACACCAATACCGACGGTGAACAACCCGAAAATTTTAGGGGTTACCTTTGATAGCCTGCTCTCTTTCTCCGCGCACACAACCGCAGTTGTCAACAAAGTACAGAGCCGCAACAAGGTCCTCAAGTCGCTCGCCGGCAGCACTTGGGGCAAAGACAAAGAAACGTTGTTGGCAACATACAAGGCAATTGGCCGGCCGGTTCTAAATTATGCTGCGCCAGTTTGGACGCCGGGGACTAGTTGGACGCAGTGGACGAAGCTACAGACTTGTCAGAACGCCGCACTCCGGACAGCGACTGGGTGCCTTCTGATGACGCCTGAGCATCACCTACACAGTGAGGCCCAAGTGCTCCCCGTAAGGGAACACAACAAGATGCTCTGTAAGCAGTTTCTTGTGGGGTGTCACAGAAGTGAACACCCCAACAGACCACTGCTGGAGGAGGAGCCTCCGCCCAGGCACGTCAGGGGGCACCTATTCATGTACAAGGACGCAGTCCAGACCTACACAGACCAACCACTGGACCCAATGACGTACAGACGAGCGATTAACGACATTCATAGGGAGTCTGTCTCCACCTACCTCGACTCCCGGCCTAGGAATGTCGTTATCGGAGCCCAATCACAACCTGTGGAAGAGACGGAGCTTCAGTTACCAGAGAGACCCGCGTTACTCTGGCTCAGTTAAGGTCAGGGGGCCACGTACGACGTGGTCCACTGTCTGTGTGTCCGTAGTCCCGAGCAGACCCTGAGGTGACTCCACCCCTCGCAGGCATTACACTTGACTGAGGTGGAGTTGTGGTGTAATCGTCTTCGGCATACACAGCAGGTGTATATTTCTGGCCCAGGGTTTGACTCGATGCCAGCCCTGAGTAGGAGAATGCGTAGTGAATGTTGCCCTATGGACGGACAACTTCTGAGATACTTCGCCGACCTAAACGGGGTTAGATCGCCGAAACAACAGCCCTTGGTCGGGTGAAACCCGAGTCATTCCGGTACGTAGAACCGGCTGTCGTGTCTGTCTTTTTTAGTGCCTTATTTTGCAATACCTAGTGCCTTTTCCTGCCTTTTTCGTTATTTTGTTTTGCCTTTTTTTGCCTTTTTTCCAATACCTAGTGCCTTTTCCTACCTTTTTCGCTATTTTATTTTGCCTTTTCCAGCCTATTCCGTTATTTTATTTTGCTCTTTTTATAGGTTTTTAGGTCCTATAAATCCGTTCCCTGGTTATAACATTCAAGATAAATGAGCAAGATAGGCATTTTCTCCTATCCTCAAGCAAATCAAGATTTAAAAGTAAATAACGTGACTTATAGGAGGGCATGGGTTCCATAAAGTTGAGACACCTTAGCGCAGACTTGATAGAAATCTTTTGTAACTACTCAATCCTGTTTATATACGTCGTATGAAAAGATCGCCAAATAATTGTGGCATATTCTAGACGGACCCTAACAAAAACAATATAAAGCTTTTTAAAAGTGCACGGGTCAGAAAAATCAGAACTGTTACTTTGCACAAATGATCACATGGAATAGGAATGTGCAATAATAAATTTAATATGAATACTAAATGTGAGTTTTGAGTCAAAATAAACTCCTAGATCTTTTACTTGATCTACAAATTTTGGTTTAGTACCTGCAATCGTATAAGATGTGACTGTATTCGCCTTTCAAGAACAAACCGTATGAAAACATTTATCATTGTTTAAGAAAAGGTGATTTCTTTCACGCCAAGAGTTAACTCTATCGATCAGATTGAAGAAAAATACAATCTTCGGGTCTCATTGCAATCGAATAAACTTTGAGATCATCAGCGTATAGAAGAAATTTGGAGAATAAGAAACACGAGATTATGTCAATGATACAAATTATAAAAAATAGGTCCAAGAATACTACCCTGAAGGCCTCCTGAACATGCGTAAAAAGAGCGCGATGTTGTGTGCGACGGAGTGAAAACCCATATACTCTAATTTACTAATTAAGATTTTATGGGACACCCTATCAAACGCCTTGGCAAAATCAGTATAATATAGTACATTGTACTGTAACAATTTGACACCCAGCCTCGAAGCTTTTAATGCAGTCATCCGTAAATATAGCAAGATTAGATATCGTGGATCTCCCCTTAACGAAACCGCGCTGATTCGAAAAAATTACATTTTGAATTGCAATTATAATGATAATGCTTTCGAATAATTTAGAAACTGTTGCCAATTTAGCAATCGGACTATGATTCGAAACAACAAATTTATTTCCATTTTTAAGAATAGGCGTAATATAAGCACTTTTTTCAATCTGCTAAAAACGTTCCCGTAAAGAGCGATAAATTAAATATCAACAGTAAAGGCTTAATAAGAGCAGAACAATTCTTGAAGAGAATAGGAGATAGGCCCTCTACATCAGTCTGAGTGGAAGATTTTAGACTCGAAAAACCCTTCAGCATATCTTCCTCAGTTAGCAACAGTGAGCCAAAAGATAAGTATGAATCAGAATCTGTAGGATTAAGGGGGTCAGTATCATCATCACTAACGAAATTTGCACTAAAAAAGTCCGCAAAAAGGTCAGATGAGTTTTTGCCGGATTAGCATGTTTATTTTTATGAAACATCGAGGTAAGGAATGTTGGATTTATTTTTCTTTGATTTAATAAACGACCAATAGGCCTTAGGGTTGGTCTTTATATTGCTTTCGAAGTTACTGATATATTTCTTACGAAGCGACTTATCAAGTTTTTTAAACTCAGACAAACAGCATTTGTATCTTTCATAGAGCGAATTATTTTGGGATACTTGGAATTTTTTGTACGACCTGTTGTTTGGTGTACTGGTAACTTAATCTCCTGACAAAAAAAAATTGGAACATGATTCACACAATAATCATGGACCATAGTTTTAAAAAGTTCGAAACTATAGACTAGATCTACATTAGCGAAAAGACCATCCCAATCACGCTCAAGCAGCTGATTTTTAAAAATCTCAAAGTTGCAATGATTAAAATTAAGTTTTACAGTATCACTTCGAAAGAGGTATTTAAAAATTCATAGAAATCTAAATCTCATACTAACGGAAAATGATGAGAGTTAGCCGGGGACATGGGCGAGCAACATTCCAGGAACGTAAAATTTAAATTACTCGATTAAGATAACTATTAACTTGACGCAAGTCAAAGCTTAAGAACTAGGTATAACTCGAAAGCATGGTTAACGTTAGACGGAGTTAGAGAGCCTGAATCATCTAAATATGACCCAAAAATACCGCTTATTAAAATCACCAAGCATGCATTACTGCTTTTCCGCGATCTCTGAATGTAACGCTGCGACGTTGCCAACATGTAAATTGTTAAGGATTCATGACTATTGGAAGGAATATAGAAGGAACAAATATGAAGCTCCCCCGACGAACCCAATTGCCGTATGCATGATTGGTCCAGTAAGGAATCATTATTTTCAAGCTGATATATTGTAGCTCGCAAGTTACGCTTAGCAGCAATCAGAACACTACGACCTCTGTTACATAAAGTTTTTACAGCGTCTCTATCCCTTCGGAAAACATCATACAATTTGCAATCAAAACACTCTTAATCGAAAAAGGTAGGATAAAACCAGGTTTCATTTAACACAAAGACATTATAGGATTCAAGCGAACCAATTGTAAAAACATCTTTTGAATTTTTTCTAATACCAGAGACGTTGTGAAAATAAATTCGATTTGCAAATGTTATTGTGGCTTATTAACATTTTATTTTTAATATTTTTATTGAGCTTTGTACCACGATTGTTTATTAGGAAAAATTGAAAAAGCAACAAAGTCTAAGCGGTAGAAGTTATAGCACTATTTCGGAGATCACCACATCTCCTCATCAGACTTCTTTTTTCTAGACTTCAGCAGGGATCGAACCTGCGAATTCGATGTTCAAAGTCAGAAGCGTTAACCATTGAGCTATGTACATCCCGTAAACTCTTGTTGCTAATTCATTTTCCTTATTCAACCAACTACTATCAAGTGCAGCTGATTTGCCGCTATTTAAACTCGACAGCGTGGTTGTTGTTGTCAATTCTATACATCCATTTGCTTATTTTGATTTTTTGTATAGTTTTAGGCGGGCTGTTACTAATACCATGTCCCCACCGGGGCTAACCACGTAGTTATGGTTGTTGAGTTGGTTATCCCGATAACCCACTTCATTTAGCGTAGTTTCGCCATATAACTCGACTCGAAACCACGTCGAAAGTCTGATACAACCCTGTGTTTTCCCGCCATCTGTGGGTCATTAGCGTTAAAATGTAAAGAATTCGTTCCCTACTAGTGTTTGGACTCAACTAAGATCATTTAGATTTACTCCGGTTTTTGAAAACATTTGAAATCTACTCCTCTACTCCGCTTGACTTCAAATCTATTCCATTTTTTTCATTCATGTTATGCCCCCTCTTGGGGCCGTTTTTTGAGTGTTCACCACCGGTTTCAGTAAAAAAATTTAAAGTTAGCCAAATCTCACTGTTAAAAAGTAACTCTTTCATAGCAATGCGTCAATAAAGTAACTTCGTTATTTTTCGATGTATGGTTGTACAAATTGGCGGATGCAGAACGTTACTTAAGTTGTTAAAAAATATATGTAGAATGAAATTTATATAAAGTAGAAAAAGTTTAGATCCTGTTGTTCTTTAAAAAATTAATTGTTAGAAACGTTCTACTTTATAGAAAATGCTAAATATTACCTCAATATTTAACATATTATCCTTATATTGCCTCGCATCCTTATTTGTGCATGAATAGAAAATATTTAAGTCNTGCTTAGTTCACAAGATATCGGACCGTAATATTTTTTGACAGACTTCCTTTGTCCTTAGGAACACTTTAGGCTATATTTTTTCTAAGTCTAAACATTTTCTAGTAGCGAACTCCACAATTTTTTGCCACTTTTCCTACGGTCCCGCCTTTCCGCAGTACATCTATTATTTACATTTATGGTTCCTTATTAACCACAATATTTACTAGTGATAACTTCTTTAAGAAATTACAATACAGAAAAAAGTAATCTAACTTCCAACTAAGTAAAATGCAAAACTGAGAGTGAGTGCAAAACTGTAACATTTGCCTTAATTTACATTTTTGTCTGCTGGTTTTTTTATTGTTGTTGTATTGACTTCAAATCGTTATGAGAGAGGGAGTAAGGGTGTACCAACAAGAATATACATCAAAATGATGAAAGTCGTTAGAACTTGGAAATATAGCGGTGGCTGAAAGAAAAAGTGTTACACCATGTTATAGTTTTACTCGTCACTGTATATATATATATATATATATATATAGAATGAAAGGTCCTTCAATCACCTTTCCAACTGTGTCCATATTTTGAAAATCGGTTCATAGTTTTTGAAATATAAGCTTTTGAAAACATTGGAAATTCCACGTTTAGCCACCAAGGGATGAACCATGGCCACTTTTTCTTTTTTCACCAGCTCAACGGTCCGTATTATTAAAAATCGACGCAATTCTTTAGCATCTTAAAACTTGCATATTACTACCCTGGAATTTAATGGGCTATTAAACTGCTTACTAAACAAAAATTCTAAAAAACCTGCATAAAAGTTGAATATTTAGCTGAAACTTTGTAGATTTTTTATAATTTTTCCGCAATGTTTGTAATGTGGATTTATAAGCTATACCTAGACTTTTATGGGCAAAAGAAAAATAGTCAAAATTTATCAAAATGTTGATGACTTAATTAGCTGATCACAAGTGTATGTCATATATTAGTGGAGTTCACCCAAGTGAGAAAGTGGCCTGGCAGTCTGGCAAAAGAGCAGATCAGCTCAAGCAACGACAGTTGTCAACAGTCGTGGTCTTTTACCAGAGTGCCAGGCCACTTGCTCAATTTGGTGAATACCACTATTGATTTCAATTTGGTTATTATACACCGTCTGTTCGAGGTGATTGACGATTTACAGGTTTTTATAGCAAACTGTTCCCAGTCGCCACCTTCCTTAATAATGGAGAAACCCGATTTTCCTGCAAATCCTGAAAAGCCTACTAATAGTAAAGTCCTTGGAACAAGGCTACTATGTTATTAACAATAAATATGTGTTATATTGATTTCACTTTGTTTACTGCACTATGTTATAAACAAAGTACCCAGAAGATAATTTAGGTAGGCCTTCTTAAGTGAAGCCACCCTAAGAGGCCTACCCAAGAAGGCCTGAAAAAGTACTTCCTTGCATGCCTTCTAGAAGGGCTTTACAATTTACACGATTGCATAAATTTATATTATTTAACATTACAAATGAATTCCAATTAAAATTTTAAGTTACAATAACACATATTTGATATAAACCTTAAGCAAATACTTCAAAGATGTATGATCTTTATAAATTAAAGAAGCAACTTTAAAGAACCTTCTATGGGTAGCGAAAGAGGAAGCCCGGGAAAACTTTAGCTATTTGTACAACGATTTAGGGGTGGGGGCGGAGGGGGGGGGGG
>NW_016157557.1:237840-254460 GCF_001687245.7 Rhagoletis zephyria
GGCTCCCCCAAACCCCCCCTAAACGAAGGAGGATGAACGCCGCTTTATGAAAAGTCACCGCCCCAGTGATGTAAGCTTGGGAAAGGATGAGGTAACTAGAATTCCCTTTCTGTGTGGTAAACCTGGGGCTACCGCCCCAGTGATGTCTATTCAGAGTTGGGCATTATTCGAATAAATTGTTATTTAGATAATTATTCGAATAAAATTTTATCCGTAATATAATTATTCGCAGATAACTTATTCACGAATAAATTATTCGTGAATAAATTGCTTGCGAATAATTTATTCGTTATTTTAAATAATGAATAAAAACTCATTTTTAACACACTGAGCCACCTTTTACTTTTATTTCTATTGTCAAGGATTGTAAGTTAGCTGAATTTTGTTTACTATTTTATCAAGAATACCCTCTGGTTTCGCGGCCCCTGATAAGATTTTTTGCGTTGGCCAATGCAAGAATAGCGTTGAAAACCAAATATGGGTAAAGTAAAAATTCTCACACATATTTCGGTCAAAAAAATTGCGCTCTGATGCTATATGCAAGAAAAAATTCCTTTCAATGTCATGAGCTTTACCAATGGTCTTATTTCCACTTGTGAGATCTTTTCTAAGCGTGCGTGATCTTCTTCTATGATCTTGCAACTACAACATTGGTCTGATGCGTCAACCTCTAGTATTATGTCATGTAGGCCAACAAAAGTCCTTATAAGGATGCTGAAGAGCACAGATGTGCGTTTTCTATTATAGGAGAGCCAAAAATCCTCGATGTAAAATTTGGCCATTGATATAGGAATTGGAAGGATGTGGTCGAAACTTTCCTTGCTGATTCGCCACTTTTAAAATATCCAAGAGCTGGTTTCCTTGAGTCTTACTGCTGCAGCAATGGCCGCCCGAGCAATTTCATCAATCGGAGGTAGATGCAAGGTCGCATTTAGGGTATATGACGACGTGGGACATCGTAAATTCGTATAATATAAACATAAAAAACAAAGGAGTCCAGACATATGGGGTTTCTAGAGATTTCGACTGCAGCACGATTATGAATTGCAACCTGATTGTACAATAAGTAGGGATTTTCTAAATAACTCAACTGTAGCGCCACCTAGCGGGTCCATTTTTCGCATAAGTATTTTTCATCATGCAGGAAGAACACATTTTGAATTTGCACGAAATCAGTTCATAAATACGGCTTTTATAAATAACTCGGCTCCATCGCCACAAAGCAGTTTTCTAGTAGCCTTTAATAGGACTTTATGCGCATGGAATAACCTCCGAAAATTTGATTTAAATCTATCTAGGGGTTTGAGTTAAATCACAACAACGAAAACGGTTATCATTTTATACATAAATATATGTACATATCTATATACATAAGTTACTTGTTTTATTATTATTTTATTCGTTATTCGAATAATTAATGAAGATAATAGTTATTCGAATAACGAATAACATAATTTAACCGTCATTCGAATAATTTTTTTTTGAATAAACAAAATTATTTATTATTGTTATTCGTCATTCGAATAAATTTTGCCCAACTCTGTGTCTATTTTGGTTACTGGGTGTTTTATAAAAATATCTTGTATACAAAAATGTATATACAAATTTATAACAAAAATTTGCAACAAATACCATATTTCCAACCGACGTTATTGTTAAATTAGGAACAAATGCACAATACCACCAAATCTCGAATTAAAAAAAAAAAATAGGATCGATAGAGACCATTGAGGTGAACATAACGGTATATTTATTTTTTTTGGGAAACAACAACTACAACAATTATTAAAGGTCAAAGTTCAAATTACGCATTTTCTCAAATTAATATTTCTCGAAAACCTCTTCAAGGAATTGGACAATTTTGATAGAGAATTTAATTTTCTTTAATTTGATATACATATTTATACATATACCTTTTTATAGTTTTCACGAAAATGGAATTAATATGGAAAAAAAAGTATACAGGGTTTTTGTGTATAAACTTCTTTTTGCGTAGGCGGCCTTCGGCCGCACTTATGGATTATAACCCTCACAAAGTAGAATTCTCTTTCTGTATTGCGAAGAAAAGGCGCTGAACACCTTTTGCAGAGAACACCATTCTGCGTAGGCGGCCTTCGGCCGCACTTATGGATTATAACCCTCACAAAGTAGAATTCTCTTTCTGTGTTGCGAAGAAAAGGCGCTGAACACCTTTTGCAGAGAACACCTATCTGCGTAGGCGGCCTTGGGCCGCACTTATGGATTATAACCCTCACAAAGTAGAATTCTCTTTCTGTGTTGCGAAGAAAAGGCGCTGAACACCTTTTGCACAGAACACCTTTCTGCGTAGGCGGCCTTCGGCCGCACTTATGGATTATAACCCTCACAAAGTAGAATTCTCATTCTGTGTTGCAAAGAAAAGGCACTGAAACCCCTTTAATAATTGTTGTAGTTGTTGTTTCCCAAAAAAAAAAAAAAATACATCGTTACACTCACCTCAATGATCTCTATCGATCCCCATATGAATTTTTTTAATTTGAGAATTGTACGTATTCTGCATTTATGCCTTAAATTGTTGCACAGATTTAGTAAATTAAATTTTTGTAATAAAGCGTGAACTGTTGTTTACAAGTGTGTGTAAAAGTTTTTTGATTCGATTCACGCGTTTGGGCACATCAACCCAAAATCGTTGTACAAATTCATAAAGCGTACCTGGAAGCCCTTCAATTTGTACCACTCCATACAAAAAAAGAAAGGAGAAAGGAATGTAGAGTGGAAGGCCTTTCGGAAGGGCTTTTAACTCCTGAAATTATCTACTGGGTAATGAGGGACAATTTATGTATGTGAACTTATTTCTCTTCGTGATAGTTTCCTAAAACACTTACATATGTATGTCGCCGTTCAGCAATGCCAACTCCGTTTCACCTTTTTGTTTTGAAAATTATAAAAATAATCAAAAGAGTTGCGTCAAAATCAAATTAATGCGACACGAATGTCTATGTGAGGCAAAACTTTCTGGGAATACCTGTGAATAATTGTATCTGATGTACAAGTACAAACAATGGTTAATGAGTGTTTTGGTACCCAATTTTTTTAATACGTCCATTTAAAAAAATACTCTTCAATATTTTAAACTTCATACCAGACGTGGAATTTTGACACATACTAGTATTTGCTTTTGGTTTTAAAGTTCCTTCACATCACCATTTGTAAACGATTTCTGCATACAAAAGCAATTCAAACCTTTACCTTAGATTTCCATTTCACTAAACCGGCAAACTAGAAATTTTTCTAAATATGTGAAACGACCTATACTAGTAAACAATGTAAAACTTAACATTGTTTTCAACTGACAGATGGTTTGACGTACATATCCACATCGTCTTCAAAAGAGTCACAACTTATAATTTCGCATTTTTCAATTAATGCGCTAAAAATGTACAGAGCTTTTATTTACCTTTCAGCAAAAGCTGGAGGAAATTTCTGTTATAATTTGGTAAAAAAAAAACCTAAGGTATACTCGCCCTTGCCCATATCATGTGCCAAAAAATAGTTTTTCGCACTTTCTGCCAACCGTATTATTTTGAGTTGTGACTCTTTTGAAGACGGTGTGCATGTATAATTTTAATGCGTTCGGAAATAAGCGTTATAAGATTAATAAATACTAAAGCCTGCTATCAGTGATAGGACTCCTCCACATTGTGGTAGATCTAACACTTTTTGCAGCATCCACCACATCTACCACACAAGGTCATGGTGCAGCGAACAAAGGTANATAATTTTAATGCGTTCGGAAATAAGCGTTATAAGATTAATAAATACTAAAGCCTGCTATCAGTGATAGGACCCCTCCACATTGTGGTAGAACTAACACTTTTTGCAGCATCCACCACTTCTACCACACAAGGTCATGGTGCAGCGAACAAAGGTGTGCCGTCAGTGGTACCGCCACTTTGGTCTTGCCGATTTTGACAGTTGGGGTAACTTGTAAATAAACCTTTGTTTACAAATCAGCGAAAGAGAAATATGAATTATAAGTGAAAAATCAGTTTAAATTGTGTTAATTTGCAATTTGTGAGTAATTTTTGAGTGGAAGACTGCGTAAAAACTAATACAATGAAGTGATGTGTGTTAAATTGCGACAGCCGTCAAGATGCAAGAAGCGTAGATGCAACTGTAGCGCTGGGACGAATCGCTGCATTTTGTGTACATAGGGCACGGCAAAGCCGTTCCCGACATGTTTCTCTATTATTATATTAACAGCATTTCCTCACAATGATTTTGTTTCTGCTCCACGCGGCCTCCATTAGCAAGTTAACTAATCAATCCCGCAGAAATGCTGCTGCAGCCTTAATTTCAAAGCAATGGAGTGTACTAAAACGTTTGCTGAAGCAGCATCAATTGCAAAGCAATGGAGTGCACTAAAATGTTCACTGTTTTCTAATAGATTAGGTGAAAAATGCAATATTTTCGCATTTAGCAAAATTAAAACACGTTTTTCGCTGTAAAGTGAACTGCTTTGGCAGTTTCAACTCGTTCTTCTTTTCGCTCTATTCTTTGTTTACTTGTGTTACACAAATGTCAACGCCCAGGACGGCGCAATCTTGTATTCTATCATTCTTGACACAAGGTCTGAAATTTGCCACATATTCGCATTTTTGAGTAGTTATAATTAAGCTCCAAATTATTTTCTTTTTTTTTAATTTTAATAGCAAAAACACTGAACACTAAGTGATAACAAGTAGGGACACGAAACGAAAGTATCGATATAGTACTCGTTTAAAGTATCGCTGTAAAAATATGGGGTACCCATTTAATATCGTAATAAAAAGACTCGATATACCAAATATCGATACAAAATTCAAAAAATTTAATTTGAATATTGGTCTCATTTTCTAACAAAGAATTAACACTTTGCACTTTAATAAGTACATCACTGAAGGCGCGCCACATTTTGCGCTTTAAAGCGCAAAATATATCCATATTGCTTTACATATAAATTCCAAAGTAAGTACGACATAGATTTGCAAGAAATGGAACCGTAGCTAAGGCTACAACTCATGTTTTATTTGCGTTAAAAATTTGTTTAAAAACAATATAAACTACAAAGCTTTCAATAGAAATTTTAGCAAGATAACGTCACGTCAGATACTTCGGCTGATAAAAAAAGCAGGACAGATTTTTACATTTTGGAATTTGGAAAATTAACTTTAAATATTTCAAATATTACTACAAAAATGTTTATAAAAATAGTCGTGCCCAATTCCCCGAGTTTTAAATTTTGACGTCTTCGTTTTATTTTCTAACATATTAACATACAAATGTATCATTATTCACATTAACTTTGCAATGCACATTACGGTTTGATACGATATAAGGGTTGTGGTACTCGATTCCAAAAAATATCGATTGAAAATTATAGAGTAAAAAATTTTGGCAAAAATATCGATATGGTATCGTATCGTATCCAAATTCGTGTCCCTAATAACAAGAATGATAGTATGCAAGATTTCACATTCCCGGCGGCGATGAGAGTTCTCAAGTAAAAGTAAACAAAGTCGAATGAGAGGAGAAAAGAAACTGTCAAACAGTGAATTTTTTCAATTTCTCAATATTAAATTGTTGGTCAGGAGACGTGACGGCCGCTGTGGTGTAGTGGTAAGCAGTGCGCGCTTTCACTCATCAGCACCTGGGTTTAAACCCTGGTCAAAGCAACATCGCAAAAAAATAGAAAAAGGTTTTTTCTTAACAGCGGTCGTCCCTCGGCAGGCAATGGCAAACCTCCGAGTGTATTTCTGCCATGAAAAACAGTTTCTCATAAAAATACAATCACCGTTCGGAGTTGGCGTCAAACGGTAGGACCCTCCGCTTTGTGTGACAACATCAAGGCGCACGCCACAAAGCGGAGGAGAAGCTCGGCCAAACACTAACATATGTGTAAGCGCCAATCTATTATTATTATTAGACGTGATTTTATTGTCTTGCAAGTCTTTTTTTCTATTTTTGTAAAAAGTTTGATCCAAAACCTGAGATCTGCCACATTTTTCCTAAATCTACCACATTTTTTTTCAGAATCGTCAACACAAAATTTTGATAAGTCCGATCACTGCCTGGTATACATTTCAATGCGGTCGTGAACGTTGGTAGGGGCAAATAATTCCATTCGTATTCATATGGACAGTGTTGCCAGTTATCAAATTATTACTTTGTCGTTTAAAGTGTGTTTGCATTGTTCAACTTTGCGTTCAACTCAGAACAGGGTTGAAAAAAAGTTGAATTATTCACCATAAAAAGGTTTTTGCATTGTTCAACTTTGCATGCAATTTTTGTTTGAATGGCCTTTCAACTAATTGCTTTCAACAAAGTTGGTCGCCAGCCAACATTTAGCCATTCAACTTTTTTTTCGTGCAACCCTGCGTTGAGTTGAACGCAAATGTTGAACGCAAAGTTGAACAATGCAAACACTGCTTTAGCTTCGAAATTTAGGATTTATTTTCGTGGCTTTTTTCTAGCCTTTCTTATTGTCAAACTAGCATTTTTTAAGGACAATCCTCCACAATAGTTGCGTTCCAGCAGCAGTACGAATAGCAGGAATTTACAGGATTTTACAGGAAGCTGTTCCCGCACGACAACTTACATAAGGTTTATGAATGGCTAAAACAGCTGTTCCTGTAAATCCTGCAAAATCCTGCCAAACCTGCTATTCGTACTGCTGATGGAACACAACTAATATTTGTAATGGCACTAAATTATTGTACCGGTTCAGTTTTACTTGACGAAACGTTAAGTGAATATCACTCAGCGGCATCGCTCAGTCCGTCGAAGTTTACTCAGCGAACAGTTTTTTCAGGTGCTCTCAACTGTTCCTCTAAAACCAGGAAAAGCTTGTGGAACAAATGCAGTTGGGCTCCAAATCTAAAAAAAAAAAAATATTGGAATCGATAGAGATAATTGAACTGAGTATAACGGTATACTTCTTTTTTTGGGCAAACAACAACCACAAAAATTATCAACGGTTAAAGTTCAAAATAAGCTATTTTTGAAATCAAGATTTCTTAAAAACGAATATATGGATCCTGAAAATATTTCTCTCATTTAATAGGAAATTTGATTCCCTTTAATTTGGTATACGTACTTTATATATATGTTGTATAGTTCTTACAAAAATTTAATTAATGTAAAATAATTATAAAAAACATCTTTTGCAGAGAACACCTTTCTGCATAGGCGGCTTTCGGCCGTACTTAGGGATTATAACCCTCATAAAGTAGAATTTTCTTTCTGTCTTGCGAGGAAAAGGCACTGAACAACTTTTGCAGAGAACACCTTTCTCCTTAGGCGGCCTTCGGCCGCACTTAGGGATTATAACCCTCGTAAAGTAGAATTCTCTTTCTGTGTTGCGAAGAAAAGGCACTGAACACCTTTTGCAGACAACACCTTTCTGCGTAGACGACGTCGGCCGCACTTAGGGATTATAACCCTCGTAAAGTAGAATTCTCTTTCTGTGTTGCGAAGAAAAGGCACTGAACACCTTTTGCAGACAACACCTTTCTGCGTAGACGACGTCGGCCGCACTTAGGGATTATAACCCTCACAAAGTAGAACTCTCTTTCTGTTTTGCGAAGAACCGGCACTGAAGACTTTTTGCAGGGAACACCTTTCAGCGTTGGCGGCCTTCGGCCGCACTTAGGAATTATAACCCTCACAACGTAGAATAATCTTTCTGTGTTGCGAAGAAAAGGCACTGACCACCTTTTGCAGAGAACGCCTTTCTGCGTAGGCGGTGTCGGCCGCACTTAGGGTTTGTAAGCTTTTTTTTAAACTTGTATTACATTAATTTAATTTATGTAAGAACTATACAACATATATATAAAGTACGTATACGAAATCAAAGGGAATTTCCTATTAAATGAGATCAAAATTTTCAAAATCGTTTCAGTCGTTTTTGAGAAATCTTGATTTCAAGAATTGCTTATTTTGAACTTTAACCTTTGATAATTCTTGTTGTTGTTGTTTGCCCAAAAAAGAAGTATACCGTTATACTCAGCTAAATCATCTCTATCGATTCAAATATTTTTTTTATTTGAGATTTGGAGCCCAGCTGCATTTATTCCAATCTTGTTATTTCTTAGAACTCCGCACCCCACGGGAATGACGTCAAGCACTACATCGTGAGGGAGAAAGGTAGTTAGTCGCCGCTGCTATGCTGTAGCCATTCGGGGTCCTTAGCCCCTTCATCGTCTCTGTGACACATGCTGCCGACCATTTTTCGCTTCTTTATAGAGTAAACTGCACGACTGACTCAGACGTGAAAATCTCGCCAGACATTCTGCGAAGTTTGCATCTGGTACTGACAAATCGCATACACTCAAAAAAGACTTCTTCTATTACATCTGCTCCGCAGTAGTCGCATATGGGTTCCGCTTCGTGTAAAAATCGTTGAAGATATGCTTTGAAGCACTCGTGTCGTGTTAAACAGTTTGTCAAATAGAAACCGACTTCGCCGTTTAGTCTACTTCATTTGCGTCTACATGTATGTATATGGTTTTCTCTTCACTATGCACGCNATGGGTTCCGCTTCGTGTAAAAATCGTTGAAGATATGCTTTGAAGCACTCGTGTCGTGTTAAACAGTTTGTCAAATAGAAACCGACTTCGCCGTTTAGTCTACTTCATTTGCGTCTACATGTATGTATATGGTTTTCTCTTCACTATGCACGCTCCAATTGAAACATTCACGATTGTAACCGTACTGTTATGTATGAAGATATTTGGTCAAGAATGATAGAATACAAGATTGCGCCGTCCTGGGCGTTGACATTTGTGTACCACAAGTAAACAAAGAATAGAGCGAAAAGAAGAACGAGTTGAAACTGCCAAAGCAGTTCACTTTACAGCGAAAAACGTGTTTTAGTTTTGCTAAATGCGAAAATATTGCATTTTTCACCTAATCTATTAGAGAACAGTGAACATTTTAGTGCGATTCATTGTTTTGCAATTGAGGCTGCTTCAGCAAACGTTTTAGTGCACTCCATTGCTTTGCAATTAAGGCTGCTGCAGAAAACTGCAGCAGCATCTCTGCGGGATTGCTTAGTTAACTTGCTAATGGAGGCTGCGTGGAGCAGAAACAAAATCATTGTGAGGAAATGCTGTTAATATAATAATAGAGAAACATTTCGGGAACGGCTTTGTCGTGCCCTATGTACACAAAATGCAGCGATTCGTCCCAGCGCTACACTTGCATCTATGCTTCTTGCATCTTGACGGCTGTCGCAATTTAACACACATCACTTCATTGCATTAGTTTTTACGCAGTCTTCAACTCAAAAATCACTCACAAATTGCAAATTAACACAATTTAAACTGATTTTTCACTAATAATTCATATTTCTCTTTCGCCGATTTGTAAACAAAGGTTTATTTACAAGTTACCGCAACTGTCAAAATCGGCAAACCCAAAGTAGCGGTACCACCGTGATATTTGGGGGTACAAATGTAGCACTACTTTGTCTGTAAGGACTTTTCAGACCTTAAGAAGGAGTTCTCTTTATTATTAAAATGGTTTTAGTAAACGACCTTCATGAAATTTCATGATCGTAAGTGCTTTGGTTTGTCGGCCGCTGTGGTGTATTGGTAAGCAGTGCGCGCTTTCACTCATCAGCACNCAAAAATATAGAAAAAAGGTTTTTTCTTAACAGCGGTCGTCCCTCGGCAGGCAATGGCAAACCTCCGAGTGTATTTCTGCCATGAAAAACAGCTTCTCATAAAAATACAATCGCCGTTCGGAGTCGGCGTAAAACTGTAGGTCCCTCCGCTTTGTGTGAAAACATCAAGGTGCACACCACAAGTCGGAGGAGAAGCTCGGTCAAACACTAACATATGTGTAAGCGCCAATCTATATATAAAGTGCTTTGGTTGTCGAGATATTTACATTTTTGTTGCTCGGTGGTACATCTTTGTACATAAGAGTTAATGAAATGTTCATAAGACTGGGATTTTTTTCAACCTTTTTTGAGCCATTTATTTTTTTTTTTAGCTTTTTTATTTGGCCGATTTAGCTTTTATATATGAGAAGTCCTGGCAACACTGCCCTGCAGAAAATCTGACTAGCTCAGAACAAGACAGTACCAGTTCTAGCTCAATACCCAAGCAATGTTTTCAACTGTCCAGTTTTACACGGCGATGTCATTGGCGGTGGCAATTGTCGCCCAGTGCATTACTTTGCTACTAGTTTTTAACCGGTTCCGTTTGGACAGTTTTTTTTATAAGAAAACGTTTTTAAGATTCGATTCTTGGCTATTTTTTCGTTTTTTGTTTCTCTTTTACAGATT
Organism: Rhagoletis zephyria; assembly: GCF_001687245.7. Taxonomy (NCBI): domain Eukaryota; kingdom Metazoa; phylum Arthropoda; class Insecta; order Diptera; family Tephritidae; genus Rhagoletis; species Rhagoletis zephyria. The sequence goes on from NW_016157557.1 coordinate 248,150, forward strand.
CCATTTTATTATTACAACGCTTTTATCAACTTGCAATGTTGTGTTCCAGAAACTTTCAATGTTGTGTGTCCGACACCATAAAGCAAAGCTTTGAAAAGCTCCTATAAAAAAGCATAGTGAATAGGGCGAGGTAGATGACATCTAGATGTCGCCCTATGTACTACGTTTGCTACACCGGAAATAGACGACACGCCATTTCTTTAAATAAAATTAATTGGTGCTCGTTTGTATGTACATACATATGTAAATGCATGTGTGTGCACCTTTCTATTAATATCGTTGAATTATTTTAATATCTATTGCAAACTTTTATTCAGACAGGACTAAAAAGTAGAAAATAATACCTCTCAGTCCCATAGAATTTGTTTTGATAACTTTTGATTTTGAAATTTTAGCAAAAGTCAATCTATCTCAACAAACAAATTGAAAATGAAAAGCGTGGGGCGCATGTAATACACTTGAATTGATATGAAAAGTAATATATGTATGTATGTATGTGGGTATATGAATAACGACCGCTTAAAATCGATTTCAAAGTTCTACTTTCGCTGTAGAAATTTTAGGTCTACGTTATGTAGTTTGACTATTGTCAATTAAATCGAATGCTTTGTATTGCATGCGCTCCACGTTTTTCATTTTCAATTTCATAGATTGTTTATAATGACTTTTGCTAAAATTTCAAAATCAAAAGTTATCAAAACAAATTCTATGGGACTGAGAAGTATTATTTTCTACTTTTTAGTCCATTTATAAAAGCGTTGTATATTAAAAAGTTTTTTTTATATTATTTATTTGTTACATATTTTATTAAAAAGAATTATTGTAACTGCACGCAACAATTTAAATTCACAACTGCCCCACCGCGATTTGAACTCGCGACCAACGATGCTTGAGTCGGAAGTCTTCTCGCTGAGCTACTTTCGTATTTTACGAGTAGAGAGCATTTGCACATTTACACAGCTAGTTTCAACTGTCCCGCTCTGCATCCATTTTGCACTAATTCAGATATGTAGTTCGGAACTAGCGCTTTGTCAGACTGTCTCTAAATTTTACTGCAGGGTGCTTAAGGACGCTCACACACATCTGTAAAAACTTGTCGTTCACATGCGAATGCTTTGCGCACGCATACAATTGAATGTGAGCTTGAAAAAAGGCATATTATGCATTTTAAATTAGCTTTTATTCTATAATTCTCTAAATTTTTATGTATCAACTATTGCAAAAAGTTAAGTAATAACGAAGACATTGGACAAATGAAAAAGCTCACGTTCGCATTGAACTGTATAGCAGGCTTTATGCATTACAATAGCTAGGGGTCTCCCCTTAAACTCTTAAAAGCCTCGTAAACCTCGTAGAGCTCGTAAATTGACGAGCCTCGTAAAAGAACTGCCAAAATTTGTATGGAGCTCTATTTACGAACCCCTCGCAAATTTACGAGGCAAATTTGATGCGCAAACGACTTCGTAAACTTCAGTATTCCCGAGGGGCTGAAATTTTTATACTAAAATGTATAATAAAATAATGAAAATAAATGAAAAAAAATAATACGCGAATAAAATGAGTGAGTTTCATCCACTCACTGTATTGACTTAAGTTTTCTGCTAATTTTGAATTGTATTATAGGCTATAGTGGTGTTCCCATAAAGGCCTCGCAAAGTAACAAATTTGGGGGTAAGACTTTACGAGTTTAAGGGAATCCCCTAGCTATGTTTCTTTTTGGCAATAGTTGTGTTTGTTTACAAATTATCCAGTAACTTGCCAGCAACTCTCCAGTAACTTTATTTCTAAGAATTCGCTCTCATAGAGAAAATTTACAAAAAAGTACGCAAACGCTTTTCCAGTAATAATTTGCAAGTTCCATGAACAGCTGATAAATTGGTTGTTTATTCGCAGCACATTCATAATAAAATAATATATTTTATATTTAAATATGTTTATTTTGTGAATTTCCACAATAAAAAGCCACAAACAGTTTCCTTATTAGTTTAAATTTCATCCAGCAACATGCGATCAGCTGTTTTTCGTACTGGCAAATTCTTACAAGTAAAAATTTATCCAGTAAAATCCAGTAAAAACTTTCAACTTCAACTGTAACTTTTCGCTCTCTCAATTTCCCCTACTTTGCAAGTTTTTGCGTACGAAAACGCCAAAACATGAAAATTCGTAAAAACTTTTGCTGGATTTTACTGGAAATGAGTAAACAAACGCAACTAATGATCGCATCGCCTTAGAAATGTTCCGCGCAAATCCAGCAACGTTATACTAGGTTTACATACAAGAGATTAGCCATACAAAATTCATACCTCGTTAATCTGTAATTATAAAAGAACCAATAACCTACCCAGTTTTATCGATTATTTTTGCGAAGAGGAAATGTCAAATGAAAAAGTAAACAAAAATGGACGCAAGCAAGGAAGAGGTTTGTAAAGGCATTTTTAAACAAATATTAAGTTAAAACATATAAAATGCTTAATTTAGCAGTGATCACGGTGGCACAGAGAACGAACTTGACTTTTCGCTGTGATTTGAGAAAAGCGAGCACAACAAATTTGACAGCCGGTACATTTATATGTGAACATACATGAAATATGGTTCATCTATAGATTTGTAGACCAGAGTCTTAAACATCCTTCCTAAGTAATTACATGATATTTTCATGAGACCAATTTTTTTAGCAATTCTTGCTACTGTGTAGACAGAATGTTTTCCGCAAATTTTAACTTTCGATATATATACCTAGATATTTAATGATTCCCACTTTCTCAATTACTTCATCTTTAATTTTTAGACTGTAGTTATCGGAGCTAACGTTAGCTGCTCTAGATATGACCATAAACTTTGTCTTGTTCATATTTAATTGCAGTCCGTTTACGCACAACCATTTATTCAAACCATGAAGGTCTTCTTGCATTTTAATCATTGCATTGGGTAGATTACTATCACTGAGGGTTAAGAGCATTGTGTACAAATACAAGTGAGATATCTTAGCCATAGACGTCATCCTGGGCCACAGCTGCGATCATCTGTTTTTTTAGAGTTGCTTATTTGGGTCAAAACTGTGCGTTTTTGGCCTGAGTTGCATTAAATAGTCTCATAAAACTTAGTACTATTTGTTGTTCAAATGGTAACATATATGCCCAAAAACTTGGAAAATATTAGATGATTGTTTTTTTAAAATACTATTTATAAAATTTCCTTTTGATTTCGACTTTAGAAATATTCATATTATAAAAGTTTTTCACATATGTTTTAAGATTTTAAAGATTTTAAAAAGTACGGTAGAATGCAACAATACGCTTGAATTTGTTTGCATCTTCGTCAGCTTATTTGTTTGCAGACTCGAAAAATGGCGAACAGCCATCAAAATACTGATTCAAAATATACATCTTTCACTGGACACACAAATTGGGTGTGCGCAGCAAAATTCAGCGCTAATGGCCAGTTAATTGCATCGTGCGGTGACAAGTTAAGAGTTTGCGATACATCTTCAGGCGAATGTGTGCGAACGTTCACCCGGGGAAGAGGTATGGGACGACAGCTGGCATGGCATCCAGACGGTAGTTTGGTGGCTTTAGCATTAAGTTGTAACCGCGTTAAGATATTTGACATAGCCGAAGGCGAGCTAATACAGTTGTATCAAGTGCATTCGTCGCCGGAGAATGATGTTGCATTTCACCCAGGTGGAAATTTCTTGGTGACTGGCGGCGATGACGATACAATGATTTATTAGAAGGTCGACCAATTTATACACGGTAGTAGTGCACTTTAGAGGAACCAGTTCAAAATGGACGGGAAAATTATACACTAACTGGCAATACTGATAAAGTTCGCGCCGTCGCTTTCTCTCCACATGGTAGACATTTTGCTTCCGCGGGCGAGGATCGACAGGTAATTTCTGCTTTGTGTGTGAAAAAATTATATAATAGCTGTGTTTTATTTGTCCAGAAATTTAAGCTATTATCTTATTTTGTATGGAGGACTTACCCAACATAATTATATTGGCTTGTAATGCGATAAAAGCATACAATTTGCAACCTTCCTGAATTACTACAAACTACCTTATATGAATACGCCCTAGGCTAATCTAGTACAATTAAGAACTTAGAATTTACGATATTTGAATGCGACCCTGTCATATGTATGACAGCTGCTAGGCTTATGTCAAAATGTGAAAAATATATTGGCAGCATTCGCCCGCGTACCATGAAACCGCAAAGTAAAGTTTTAATTTTAGCTTTAATTGTCGCAGCCAACTAGCGCCCAACCGACTGGTAAGTCGCATATCCAGCAGAAGCACCAGGGCTCCGCGAGAAGTAAGCAGCGTGCAGAACACAAGTGCGGCAAGGAATTCCCACACTCCAGACACCCTACACCAGGGAGCGCTAGGGCTCCATGCTATGCAGGCGTTGGCCGGCATCAGCGCCGGCGGAGCACCAGGGCTCCGCGTGAATTCAGCAGGTACGCCCGTTGAATTAACGAAGTGGAATTTTACCACTTCGACATGGCGATGGTGGGTCCGGCCCGCAAAATGGCGGCCACCTACATATATACATATATAAAAAAAAAGAATTAGGAAACAAAATGTAACANGGCTCCATGCTATGCAGGCGTTGGCCGGCATCAGCGCCGGCGGAGCACCAGGGCTCCGCGTGAATTCAGCAGGTACGCCCGTTGAATTAACGAAGTGGAATTTTACCACTTCGACATGGCGATTGTGGGTCCGGCCCGCAAAATGGCGGCCACCTACATATATACATATATAAAAAAAAAGAATTAGGAAACAAAATGTAACAACAAAAATATAAAACGTACAAAAAAAAATAAAAAATATATATAAAAAAAAACAAAAAAAAAAATTAAGTAAATAAGTTGAAATAAAATTTGTTGGTGGTAGTTGCAAGCATGGTACAAGTATTTAAAGCAAAAAAATCTTTACAAAAATTACAAAAAAAAAACTCAAAAACTGACAACGCGCATAACTGCATATATATGCGCATACATATGTGGCGCTTACAAACAGTTACAAAAAAATGTTAAATAAAATATAAAGTGGTGGCGGTGCAGAACATTGAAAAATTAAACACTTGAGAACTAAACAAGAAATAAAACAAAATACCTGAATACAAAACAGGAAAAACAACCCTAGTCCGTCCAGCACCGGCTACCCTATCCACAGTATTTTAGAATTCACTAAGTAGAATTCTCCTTTATGTGTTGCTGNAACCCTTACTACGCAGAATTCTCCTTTCTGTGTTGCCAGAGAAGAGGAGCTGGACTTTTTTCTGCGTATTTATAAATCCTTAATAAGGGAATTAAAAAAAAGGGGTTTGTTAAATTTTCTTTTATATATTTTTTACATTAATACGATTTTTGTGAAAATTAACCAGGCATATATAGAGTATGTACACAAATGAGACTAAAATTTAAAAAATCCATGCGTTCGGTTTTAAGAAATTTTGATTTAAAAAATTTTTTAATTTGAATTTTAACCCTTAATAACTTTTGTAGTTGTTGTTTCCGCNCTTAATAACTTCTGTAGTTGTTGTTTCCGCAAAAAAAAAAATTTTTACACTTATACTCACCACAATGATCTCTATCGGAGCTATTCTGAATTTATGCCTAATCTATACTAATATATATTTTGAAAGCCGTTTTTTATTTTCTGTTCGCAAAGCTCGAGATCGGCTGTACCGATTTTTTTTGAAATTTCGGTTATAGGTTCTGGATGGGCTTCTCATTGCAAAAAAAAGTTTAAATACTTCCCTGAAAATAGAACTGCAGGACTTTAAAAATCCTATGAATCTAACATACATGCCCACATAATAGCGCTGGAGCTCTATTCTGTAACTGTGAGTTTTGATGTGTACACTGAAAATTGTGTGCACTCTTCATTTTGCGATTCAGGAAGAGTGAGAATGAGTTTTAAGTCCTGTATGCAGCTCTCAAGAAAACGGTCAAGAAAAATTTACCATTATTTCGCGTGTGTGTCCAAGGAATTTTGACATTTTTGATACCTCACAGCCTGTTGCCTCACTCTTTCCTCAAGAAATAATGGAACGGGCATATAATTCTGTTGCAAGCCTGGGTTGCCTTGTGCTCTTTTTTCACAAAAAACTTTAGAAAACCGTACTAGAAAACGTAGTAAATTTCTTAAGAACTGCGTACTGCCTTAAGGAAATTTGACTCAAGAAAATTTCTTAGCCATTTCTTGTACGTCTGTTTATATGGAGTTCTTGCTTTTCTTGAGAGCTGCATACAGGCCTTTAGCTGTAAAAATTGTGTGCACTTCCTCATTTTGCGATTCAGCATGT
>NW_016157558.1:0-13657 GCF_001687245.7 Rhagoletis zephyria
CTTACGCTCTTTTAGCACCTGCTAACTCTCTGCCCATGCCTGTCTATGAATCAGTGTGATGCCAACGATAATGGTTTTGCTGCGATCGTGCTCAATCCNCTCATCGCTGCGCTCTCGCTTGTATACGTACACGTGACGCTTACGCTCTTTTAGCACCTGCTAACTCTCTGCCCATGCCTGTCTATGAATCAGTGTGATGCCAACGATAATGGTTTTGCTGCGATCGTGCTCAATCCATGCGAAACTTTCAAGCCATCAAGTCGCTGCAAGACACGGTAAAAGTGTTTAATATGGAAGGGAGGGCACAATGTTTGGTGTGCCATGGTTACGGTGACCATCCGTCCTTTATTTCAAAGGACAGTCCTTTAGGGGGGTTATCCTTTATATTTTTTTTCAAAATAAAGGACGCTTTTTGTCCTTTATTTCTTAAACTGTCCTTTAAACCAGCTCTGCATTTCTCAGAGGTAAATTTTTCAGAATATGAAAAATAAACATGTTCCTTATAAAATATGATGATAATCTTCGCCAGTTTGTTTCGCACCCCACTTAAGGGTTTTTATTTAATAGATAATCTTTGCACAATATATAAAGCACAGAAAAAGTTGTGCACAGGATCGTGTTGCACGCTGAGTTTCCAGTTCCATTGAAGGAGAACAGGGGGTTTCCCTGCTGCACAGTGGTCTAAAGTGGCATTTAGTGTTCGTAATTCACTGGAGCCTTCATTTTTTTCACTTAATTTTATAATTTTTTTTATTATANTTCACTGGAGCCTTCATTTTTTTCACTTAATTTGATAATTTTTTTTATTATAGCTTAAAATATTTGCAAGATACCAGTTGAGCCTGATTTGTGGATTTTTTTTTTGATTATATTAAATTTTTTAGTGCAAAATGCTGAAAAAGTGGCAATTTTGAAGAAAATGGAGAATACATTAGTTAATAAATGTTACATAACAAAGACTAGTTAAAAACAATTTTATGGTCCCCCAAAACGAAAAAATTACAAAAATGTTTGAAATGTTATAAAAAAAAAGGTTCACAAAAATAAATTTTGTTTTGGTTTTTAGTAAAAATTGGTTGAAAAATGAAGACTGCGGTGAATTACGAACATTAAATTCCAATTTTGAACCTCTGTGTGCTGACTTCGGTAAATGTATTTTGGCAGCAAAGGATGACGAAGTCCTTGAAAAGGATTTGGCTTCATTTTCCGGAATCGGTTAATTAACTGGTAAATATTTGATTTAAATTACGATATGGGCAAGGTACTTTTATCGTACAAGTTGTATGTACGTATTCCCAAATAATTTTGAAAAAAATGTCCTTTATTTTACATTGGTTAATATGGTCACCGTAGTTATGGTTCACGAAGAAATCGCACGGGTGACAAACTTTTTCGTTAAGCGCCTGTATAGCGAAATCCTTTTTCTTTTAACTCAAAATAAGAAGCTGCCCTATAGTCAAATTTTAAACGTTATATAAGGCAGTGTCTAAATCTTCTCGCTCTAATTACTTCACCTGGCACAATTCCGCCATGGGCGTACCTACCACTTGTTAGAGCATAATTCCAGCTTACATATATAAGAATTCTATGCGTTAAAGCGAGTAAGAAATATGGCAAATTTTATGACAACAGGCTTTGACAAAAAATGCCATAATCGTTAAAAATTTAAAAGTATGAATACATATGTTTTCTAATTTTATAATTAGGTCAAATTTTATTTTATGTTGCCGTTGCTGTTACCTTTGCATTAATAGTTTTAAGGTACGTACATACATATATATCGTTACCTTAATATAGAAAGGCCCTATCTCACATAGTCGCTGAAATACAAAAAGCCGTAACTAAGTAAAAATCCTAAATTACCGTTTTGATTGATTATGATGCATTTCATTGAATAATAAGTCCCTGCATCATTTTAAGCAATACAAAGTTTCAGTTACTGAATATTTGCATTTCAGCGACTATATGAGTTAGGGCTTTCTATATTAAAGTAACGATATGTAAATTACTTCATTACTTCATCACTACTTACTCACAATGAGTGAAATATGCAAGAAAGTACTAAAAATCCAAAACCTAGTTTTATGAACAACTGATTAATTTGTTATTTTCCGATGCTATTTTCTTCGAAAACTAGTATTTTCCATCTTATTATATATTTAAATAGGTTTGTTTTGTCAACTGCAACTCTAAAAGCACCACAAACAATTATTTTGTTTATGTGAATTACATTAAGCGGTAGAGTCCGACCGATTAATCGGCATCGGCTAGTATCGGCACAAAATTGAGCATCGGCATCGGCATCGGCATCGGCATCGGCCTTTTTTCGCCGATTCTCTGGAATCTCGTTTCTNCCAATATTTCTCTGTAGTCAAAATTAGACAAAAACAACGCTTCGTTAGACTAGATATAGTCTATAGTACTAGGCTAGTATCGGCACAAAATTGAGCTTCGGCATCGGCATCGGCCTTTTTTCGCCGATTCTTTGGAATTTCTTGTCAAATGTTCAGGTGAAGCGACAGCCCACATTAAAAAACATTTGCAGACAGCTCACAAAAATGATTTTTTTTTTTTTGTTGAAGGTATTTCACGTTTTTTCCATACAAAAGTATGTGCGACAATTTTCTTTTATATGGAGAACACTGCCAGCAAAAAAAATTACCAAAAATTAACGGGATTTTATAGCAGCTTGAGACTTGCACTTCATTATACTAGAATGAAATGGTCTACAAAACTGCATACCAAAATTCTGATTAAAAAGTTTGAAATTTTAGTGAAAATAAGCAGAATTTTTCTAATTTTTGTACAAAGTTTGAAGTCTGAATTTATATGGTGTTTGTTGTATACCAGCTAGACTTTTATAAAAAAAATAACAAACATTAAATAAAAAAGACAAAATCGGTCAAAATATCGCAATTCTTTTATTTTGTGGACCACTATATGTAACTATGTACATACATACCTAGCATATAAGTTCTTATGCATTGAGTGCAAAAGAGTGTATTTTAGTACAAAACGAAATGAAATTTTATGTTCCTAAATATTTTTTGCTTAGCACCATAAAAAAAGTGTTTTATGTAATGTACATAAATGTGACATATGTACATATATTTTTACACATACATATGTTTGTATGTACATACATGTGTATGTAATGTTGCATAACAAGCCAATTAATTCAATTATTTCTTTCCTTTTTTATTTCTTTTAACTCCGTGAAATGAACTGATTTTATGAATTAATACACTTATTTGTAATTTTTTATGTAATCGGCATCGGCATCGGCCGATTCTTTCCCCATAAGCCGATTAATCGGCATCGGCATCGGTACCTGAAAAAAAATTGGAATCGGTCGGACTCTATTAAGCGGGTGTATAACAGAGACTGGCAAACGAAGGTGATTTTGTGACTATAAACCTGGGGTCGAATCGTGACAGACGTGAGCGAGTCGGCAATCGTACGAACACAAATTACGTGATCGTTTAATCGAATGAACAATATCGGATGATAACAATCGAAGGCGAACGAATGTTTTTGTTTATTTGGTTATCGATTATTTTTCTCTTCTTCTTCCTTTTTTAAGTCACAATAGACATTGAAGTGTCAAAATAAGTGAAAAGTAAATAAAGAAAAGCGGCAAAACTAAAATGGATCCGAGCCTTTTATTTTATTTAAGCTCTAGCGAAAGCGAAAATGACAAAAGAGTTGTGCGTAAGCAACTTCGGGGCAGAAGCAATCCATTGGCATTATCCGACAACGCGTAAGTAATTATACATAGAAAATAAATTACCTTCTCTACTCCCATACTTGCAGATTCATCAAAAGATTTCAGTTAATCAAGGAGGCATTCCAGTATGTTTTATCGAAAACAAACATCAACTGCGATGACACAGAAGCCGTTCCTGCTGCTTTGCAATTGGCTGCAAGCCTCTCGCTCCTTGCAAGTGGTAGCTATCAGCAAACAGTTGGTAGCGATTACCTGATAGGTATGTGCCAGAGCACGGAATCAAAATTGACGTCCAACGTCTTAAAAGAAATAGAAAGCAAATTGTGTCCGGAATTTATAAAGTTCCAGCCCAACGAATCTTCAAGATGTAAGGAGCGGTTTGCGGAAAAATATAAAATACCTGGAGGTAGGAAGAGGCGTTCTAATGAAATGCGTAGTGAATCCAATGTTTTTCCTTTTAGTGGTTGGATGCGTAGACGGAACACACATTGGATTACAAAAGCCAATTAGAGACGAGCACATGTACTTCAACAGGAAATATTACCATAGTCTTAACGTTATACTAGTAAGTTTCTCTTCTTTCATTTTAACATTTTATTGCTAATATTCCGTTCGCCAGATTTGTGACCACACTTGCAAGATTCTTGCCATAAATTGTCAATATAGAGGTGCAGCCCATGACTCCTGAAAAGGTCCACCACATGTAATTGTTTGGTGAGGTTTTCCCACAAACGGTTGGCCGTTGCTTTTCCCTGCGAGCAGTTTGGGAGTAAATTCTTTGCCAAGTCAGGGTGTTCGGCCATGAACTCCGCCATGAGTTCCTTCTGCGTAGAGTTTAATTTATTGTAGTTGGTCCTAAAATAAGAAAAATAGCTATGAACTTGTATATGTTTGCACAAATTTTATAATTACTTACACTTTTCAAAAAATTTTATCAAATTTTGCGCGCGTACGTTAGTCAAATATTAATCGAATGACAGTTCGAACGAACGAGTACGTTCACTCGCTCGTTCACGCCTGTCATAATACCGAATTACGATATTAGAAGTTCGCTCACGTCTGTCACAATCCGATTTTGTAATTTTTACGTGACGAGTTGCTCGTTCACGACTGTTACGATTCGAGCCCTGCTTACATTAAAAACGGGGGATGAACTAACACCAGCGCATAGCTTACAGTTAGTGATCGGACTTCAAAAAAAATTTGTGGTAGAATCGGGAAAAAAATGTGGTAGATTTCAAAAAAAAAATGTGGTAGATCTCAGATTTTCGATCAAACTTTGTACATAAATTAAAAAAATTCTGCACGGTTTCACTCAAATTGCAAACATTTTAATTAGAATATCAAAAAAATAAAAATTTTAGTATAATATAGTGCAAAATCGAATTAGCAACTTGCGTTGAGTTTTGGAAAAATTTTTCCTTGACATTGTAAAGCAGTTCCTTCCATATCAAGATATTTTTCCAACATATTTTGAAAGATTTCTGCAACCTTGCGGAGTGCTACCAGCTTTTCTTGTTATCATATCACGATGTAGCGAAAAAATATGGTACGTTCCAGAAAGCGCTACTGGGATTTGCCGATTTTGATACTTCTCAAGTAAAAGTAAACAACGCTTTAGAAACTTTATATGCAATGAAATTTGCTAATACTTTCACAAAAATCACCGTTTTTTAACATTTTCGCTATTAATTCTTTTTATAAATCATATATTTTGCAATTTAAAACAATAAAACCACGCTTCCTGTCGAAAAATTTAATGTTGAAAAAATTTACTATTTAGTTTATTTTATCCTCCCCTTCTACCTGTTGTTAGTGTTTAGTGTACGTGTGTCAAGTTAGCACTACACTTTTCGAAATTGGAAAAGTTAACTACGGCATTAATTGTAGTGTTTTTGTTGTAAATTTGTTGTGGAAAGAAAAAATTTGTAGCTCTCGTTTTTTAATAAAAAATGGTATGTAGTGCTAACTTGACACCAGGGATTGGCAAAGGGTGCTGTTTTTGTGACTTTAAGCCTACTCACGTTAAAAACGGAGGATGAACGAACACCACCGCAAAGCGTGCTGTCTTGCAAATACAGCCACCACAAGTGAACGATGCTTATAACAGCTCATACTGATATTGACTTCGGCAAATCTGTACTCCGAATGATCGTCCACGAAACCAGCAACCGCCGTATTTGATCGACTGCCAAAAGCACGATACTGCTTTGGACGGTTTCCGAAAGCATGACAGCTTCGGAACTATAGAAAAAGGGATGCAAAACGAACTAGATCTTATCTGTCGAATTTAGAACTGGTTCGGAACTAGAGCCAATGGGATGCAACGGGGTACAATTGACCTTCCTAGGACATCGCAATGTTAAATTCGCCAGTCGCAAGCATGCAAAAGAGAATTAACGCGTACTAGTCATGGTTCCAAACGCACTAGAACCGAACCAGTTCCGCACTAGTTCGTTTCCCTACAGGGACAGGTACGTTACTCACCAAAAACTAAAAATCTAAAAAAATTTACATAGCGCCTTTGCAAGTGGACTACTCAAATTTGTCAGAACACCTACATCCCCCTAAATACGGCCTTGGTCCCCAGTTTGGCTCGATTGACTCTTTGAACTATTTTCTAAAAAAAACTTCATCAGTTTGACAATATTCAACTAAAATTTTGCACACGGTGGTTTTTTAATATTTCCTTCACTATCTCTTCACATCGTCGAAATAGGTTAACTCTAACATCTAGCTCCCATACAACAGATTGTTCAGACACATTGCTTTGTGATATAACTCCTCCAATTAAGCAGGTAAAAATTTAGTATAGGTTCAAATTCAAATATAGCACGCATACAATTTATTATTCAGTCACGAAGTTGAAGTTATAGCGCAAAAACACATATCTGTGTAATCAGTTCTATTGGAGCTATGTATATGTTAAAGTGAACCCATTTCCATAATTTTAAGGAATAATCAAGATAATATTAAAAATCCGTTATCTGCACAATTTTAGTAAAATAACTTAAAAACTGAGGGAGCTATTTATAAGATAGTTCAATTTTAATCAAATTTTCAACTACCGTTCTCTCGAAAACCGGAGCCATTGAATTTAGAACGTCGCAATTAAGTGAGCTCAACTTTCAAAATCTTTGCTAAAAATTTATAACTCGAATAGCGTAATTTGAACCCAGCTTATTCTTTTGTTTTCTATTTCATGTTTATTCCTCGTCTAACTTTTGAAGCCCTTAAATTAAAAATTAGTTTTGGAAAGTAGGTACACTTTTTAGATTTGCCCTTATACGACTGATAAATTTATACTACCTACTTCTGTGTAGGAAAAAATTTAAATAGAAAAAGTATAAATGCAGTATTTTTTAAAAAAGAAGTTTTAATTTTTGGAATAAAAAAAGGTATTATACTGCCCAAAAAGGTATAGATACGAGCGTTAAATTTACCACGAATATCTGCATATTATAAGCAATAATAAAATACTTACAATGGACACTGAGAATAGCGCTCTCAAAGAGTGGAATTTCGGTTGCGCTATTAGAAGCTTCGCAGCGATATTGAGCTTGGTTATCGGTTACGTTCGCCAGAATAGTTATTTCGGCAGAAACCGACTTATCGGCGGTACGTATCACTGCATTTACCTGTAACGAAATGCATTATTTTGTGTTTATTGAATAGAAGAAATAGTAAATATGAAAAATGAACTTCAGTTATAAATAAAACTAAAAAAATTGTTTTTGATTTTTACGATGTTATGCATTATTCTAAACTTAAGCACAAATAATATTCTAGCTCGTAAAGTTGGGGCTTTATAAGCTCCAATCCTTTCGATACGAATTCGAGAAGAAGACCCATTTAAACTACATGTAATGTAACAACGCAGGTCGTACGACGTAACGATATCCCACTGTTTAAGGTGCTTCCAAATTCAATTATGGCACTATTGTGAGTGAGTATGGAAGCAAATTGGAAAATTTTTAATTAAGCGTCAAAATATTTGTTGACAACAAACAAAATGTCAAATGCAAACAAGTAAATAAAAATATATACATCGAAATTTACTAACAAAATCCCCAAACAAAAGTTTAGCTGTCGTCGTAAACGCATTAATGCAAGGTCTCATTAATTTTTTATGTTAGTATTATACCATGTATTCTTCCGATTGATAATTTCTCTATTCTTCCGATTTATAATTTTTTTATTTCAGATTAATGACAAAATAATTTTTTTTAAATATTTGGGATTATCGGTTGCAGGATTATCCATATTAATATTGGCTCTTTAACACTAGTCTTATTAAACCGTCTTGAAAGACCATCGTGCGAAAGAAACAATCGCCTGATGTGAACGGCCTTTCAACTAATCACTTCCAATGAAGTTGGGGTACAGTCAACTTTTGATTCAACTAATCGCCTCTAAAATTGCCTGGGAAATCGCCTCATGCGAACACCGTATTATGGCCATTGACCAGTGTGCAAACCTACCACATATATAGTAGATCTACCACACATTTTTTTAAATTTGGGTTTCTACCACATCTACCATACAAGGCTTAAAATCTACCACATTTTTACCCAAAACAATTGTTTACAATTTTCACATAACTGTAAAATTTCAACTCAATTCTAATCTATACATATAATACAATTGTAACAGGTAGATGTCTGTACATTATAGATATTAAAGAAAAATTAATGTGGGGGGTCTTTATTAGAGCACCAGAAGCCAAATCAACCATTTTTAGAATTTTTGTCTGTCTGTCTGTGTTTGTTCGCGCATCACTCGAAAATGAATTCATGGATTTGAATGCAGTTTTCACCGATGTATTGCTAGAGGTCTAACTTAAAATATAGGAAGAAAAAAATTTGAGAGTTGCCACCTGTTTGAAAATTGGAGTTGTAAGTAAATTTATAAGAAAAAATGAATATTGCAATATGGGCGTCAAAAGAAAGAGGCTGAGGAAGGCTTACAGCCAAAAATACTATTTTAGAGTTGCCGCCTGTTTGAAAATTTACATTTAATTTAATTTATAAGATAAATTGAATATTGCAATATGGGTATCAAACTGAAGGGGTTTAGGAAATTTTATTGCCGAAAATATTTTTAGGGAGGGCTGCCACCTATTTGAAAAATTTTATTGAACTAAATTGATAAAATAAATGAAATCTATATCTAAATCAAGATATACATATAATAAAATTATAACAGGTCGATGTCTGTACCTTATAGATATTAAAGAAAAATTAATAGGGGGCTTATTAAATCAACAGAAGCCAAATCTAAATTTTCGGTATGTTTGTCTGTATGTTTGTAAGCGCATCACGCAAAAGCTAATGTATGGAATTAAATGCAGTTTTTACCGATGTACATATTGCTAGAGCTCTAATTGAAAATATAGAATCCATTTTTTTTGTTTTAGTTTATCGTCGATCATCATTCCTAGGTATTTGAACGTATTAACTTTTTCCAGTGCGTCGTTGTTATATTTAGAGTTAGCAACGGACCGTTCTCAAAATTTCGCCTTGATATAACAACAAACTTATTTTTTTTATATCTCTGTGTGGAAGGTTTTTCGCTAAAAAAATTAAAACTTTTCGTTGTTGCTGCCAAAAAATTAATAAATCTGAGACGTCACGTTTTACAATTTCATACAGTTCTCTTTACAATGTATTTCACTAAACTACTAAACGGCTGCACCGACTTGGTTCATATTTGGCAACACCTTGAAAATAAATATTCTGACCAAAAATTTACTCGGTATGTAGCTCGGGATATTCCTAAAATTCTTATACAAAACCAATTACGCTGGGGAACTGAAACTTAGCACTGATGCATATATTGCAAATGCATTGGGAAAGGGGCGTGGCTCCTTCCTTCCATACAAACTGAACTTCTCATATAGCTTATCTCTGGAACTGCTTACGCTAACGTCCTGAAATTCTACACAGCTACATATGTTATCAATACCGTAGTTATGGCGAAAAGTGGTAATTATTGGAAAGGCTGGATCGATATACATTTACGTAAACGCGCAAGTATCATTCGATTGGGAACCATTTTCTCCTAGATCTCTAAATCCCATTGAACTATTGTATTTATGTGAAAATTTTGAAGAATTTTTTTAAATTTTTCACAAAGAATGGAGCTTTGCTTTTACGAGTTTCGCTATAAACTGTCCTATCTACATACCTATTTGCATAAAATGATAGCCGTTTTCGTTGTTCGGAATAAACTCAAAAACCACTGAATAGAGTTCCGTCAGATTGTCGGAGGTTATCTTACATACATATACGGTCCAATTACAAGCTACTAAAAAAACTCGCTAGGTGGTGCTGGAGTAGAGTTATTTATAAAAATCTTATTTATTAACCGATTTCGTTCAAATTTTAAATGTGAGCTATGTACCTGTATGATGGAAAATTCTTTTGATACCAATTTACCCGATTAGTGCCGCTGGAGTTAGGTTGAAATTCATAATACGTATTCATTTTATGGTAAGCAATGGTTTTGCAGAAAATGAACCCAATGGATGGCGCTGCAGCCGAAATGTATAGAAACCCCGTGTGGTTGGTCTGCTTTGGCCCTATGTTTAAGTTATATGAGTTTTCAGCTGTCTAAATGAAGAATGAGGTTTAAGTTTTCTGACGCCCTCATGCACGATCATGCGGTCTTGCATCTACCCAGAAATCAGTTCATAAATTTTACCACGAATTGTAAAAGTGGTGAATTCACAAGGAAAGATCACCGTAGGTATAACAATTGCTTAATTTAAAAGATACTTAAGAGATCGCTCGACTCATTTAGCAATGTACCGGAAAACTTTTCATCCTGTGGGACACCGAGGATTCTTGGCCCTCCTATAACAGAAAACGCACTTCTGTGCTCTTGAGTTTCCCTATAAGAACTGTTATTGGCATGCGCATCGCACCAATGTTGTAGTTGCAAGATCATACAAAAAGATTACGCATGCTTGGCAGAGATCTCACAGGTGGAAATAAGACCATCGGTAAAGCTCATGGCACCGAAAGGGATTGGTATTCCATATGGTATCACAGCGTTACTATTATTGGCCTATGTGTGAGGAGGATACTACGCCTTAGTGGTTTCAACTTAAATCAAAAATTTTGACTTTACAGACTAATTTTATTGGCCAACGCAAAAGCTCTTATTAGGCGCCGCGAAGTAGGCGGGCATTGGCTAGTAAGAAATATAAAAATTATTCAATAAAGTTTTAAAAACGTACATCATAAATTTGGCTTTAAATATATTTGCGCCTTAACTTTTTAATATTTCAAAAATCCGCATATTTATATTTGCTAACGTATCGTTAGTTGCGGGGGCGTACCTGTTGTGTAACTCACTCACGTGGAGCCCTGGTGCTCCGCCGGCGCTGCTGACGGCCAACGCCTGCCCCCATGGAGCCCTAGCGCTCCCTCTATGCTGCCGTAATGGGCAGTGCTGCTGCCTGACTTCACGCGGAGCCCTGGTGCTCCGCCGGCGCTAATGCCGGCCAAGGCCTACTGCTTGCAGGCTGTTGGTGTTGCCGGTTCGTGGTGTGCACTGCCAACACACACCGGAAGCAATTGTTGCTAGGGCCACTGGTTGGCACTTGCTGTTTGCCAACAAGTCGCAGCAAATAATAAATTACAAAATACTTGGTCTTTTCGATTTGAAAGCGCGCGAAAGAAAGAATCTCATTTATTTCATATGTCAATCTTGAACTTATTTGCTAATGACTTAGATACTACAGGGATGCATTATTAATATCGTAAATTCTTAATTTTAATAGGACGAATTCATCTAAGGTAATTCACGTGGGCGTCGCTACCTAGGGGCTGAAAGCAAAATTCTTTGCCCGGTAGTAAAAAGCATATAAATCACAGTTTCAATCATAATACAAAATTTAGGAAAATTCCACAAAATTTCAACTTTTTTCCTGAATCTTTACAACATTTTTGGGTATGCAGTTTTCTAGCCCATACAATGTCAAAGCCTAATGAAGTGCAAGTTTCAACCAGCTAAAAAATCGCGCTGATTTTTCATTATTGTTTTTTAGAGACAACTTTTGCGGTTTTTTTTATGTAACAAGTGTAATTTACAAAAAAATGGCGTAAATTTTTTGAAATTTTGTTGCTAACGGTCTCCCGCATTTTGTTTCATAGGAAATTCATGCTTATATGAAAAAAGTGCAAAACTCCGTCACCAAAAAAAAAAAAATTAAGAAATTAACGGGATTTTTTTAGCCGTTTTAAACTTGCACTTCATTAAGACTGGTTTTCACTATCCCCCTTATTCTTGAACCCGACTTTTCGTAATTCGTAATTCGTAGCTACGCTACGAAAAACGAAAAATTCAAATGCTGCAACCCTTGCGGAAACATGTGCAGCATTGCCAGCTGTCAGTTGTTTTTCGAAGACAGCTGAATGAAGGAAAACAAAGTGGAAAGGAATAAAAAAAACACTCATGGAACGCTTATGTATAGTAAAATTGTTTGATTTTACATATTTTGGAGGAAACTATGGGTTCTATTGCATTTGCAATTATAGCAGCGGAATAAGGGCACGCTATGGGAATGATTTCACAAAGATAGGCGGAGCTGTCGGGCATAGTAGCCATGTGCACATCTATGTCAGCTTCTGGTTGAATTGCTGAACCACAAGCCAAAACTCCTATGCTCGAAGAACTGGTTCCCAATCCAGTTAATGCAATAACATCTTCTTCCAAGCCATTGAAAACACGCACTTTGTTAGGTTAGGTCCACTACCTATTGCGATTGATTCTGCCTTCGGCCGCGCTTAGGGATTATAACCAGGGTTTATACCCAAGGATGCCGTTTGGATCTAAATAGATCCAATTTGATACATTTTTAGACGAAATTTTGTGAGATACTTATTTTTTCCGATCAGTATAAATGTGGATACTTTTTTAAATAGGCCAAAATTTTATATTTTCTATAACGTTTTTTTCGTTCAAACCTTATCCATAGAAAAAAAAATTCACTCGATTTTCGGAATCACCGAGCAACTCTACATAGAAATTGGATAGTGGCATCCATTGAACATTTTTGCTGTAAACCCGAACAATAGGCCAAAATTTTATATTTGCTATAAAGATTTTTTCTTTCAAAACTCGAAAGTTCATTAAAGATGGTAGAAAGCATTACGTTTTCTAAATGTTTCAAAAATCGCTACTTAAGCTTGAAATTAAAGCATTCTATATTTTGTGAACGAAGCAATGAACATAAGAAGAGATCTCACCAAAATAGGTATAAGCGCAATTGTTTTAATTAGCTATAAAGAATGTTTTAAGCAAAATCTTAATATATAAGTATATATAAAGTAAATATGTATATACTCTTTATGTAGTAATCTCTTTCATATCACATATGATCTCAATATAGACTAAAATACTCTGTTAAAGTAACTAAATTTGATTTATTTAAGTAAATTTGTGTGAATTTTACTGCAAATGCCTTAAATACACTCTAAAAAAAATTTGTTTATTTGCACATATTAAAAGATCTAGCCAGTTTCCGCTTTTAATGTGTGCAAATTTGCACACCGTATAATAAAACTAAACATTGCCTGTTTACTTTTACATAACACATTTGTCGCGAAGAGTAATATTTCACATTCAAAGTTTAAAATAGAGTAAACGTGAGCCCCTAATGTTAAGTAGGAAATGTATTTTTAGTTTAAAATTTTTTGCAATTTTAAACATTTTATATGTGTATTTATGTATATATTTTAAAGATCTTAAGTTCAAAATCAAATCCTGAGCACCTTATACGTATATTTATACAGATTCGTGTTGAAAAATAGATAGTTTTACATGCTCTTTTTAGAGTGTACAGGTACAAATGTAACATATTAATTACTATTTATTATACTTACTTGGTAAAATACATATGAACAAAAATTAATTTATAAATTG